>NC_143021.1:68665918-68920918 GCF_055824585.1 Amblyomma mixtum | reverse complement strand
GCAGCAGCAGCAGCAGCAGCAGCAGCAGCAGCAGCAGCAGCAGCAGCAGCAGCAGCAGCAGCAGCAGCAGCAGCAGCAGCAGCAGCAGCAGCAGCAGCAGCAGCAGCAGCAGCAGCAGCAGCAGCAGCAGCAGCAGCAGCAGCAGCAGCAGCAGCAGCAGCAGCAGCAGCAGCAGCAGCAGCAGCAGCAGCAGCAGCAGCAGCAGCAGCAGCAGCAGCAGCAGCAGCAGCAGCAGCAGCAGCAGCAGCAGCAGCAGCAGCAGCAGCAGCAGCAGCAGCAGCAGCAGCAGCAGCAGCAGCAGCAGCAGCAGCAGCAGCAGCAGCAGCAGCAGCAGCAGCAGCAGCAGCAGCAGCAGCAGCAGCAGCAGCAGCAGCAGCAGCAGCAGCAGCAGCAGCAGCAGCAGCAGCAGCAGCAGCAGCAGCAGCAGCAGCAGCAGCAGCAGCAGCAGCAGCAGCAGCAGCAGCAGCAGCAGCAGCAGCAGCAGCAGCAGCAGCAGCAGCAGCAGCAGCAGCAGCAGCAGCAGCAGCAGCAGCAGCAGCAGCAGCAGCAGCAGCAGCAGCAGCAGCAGCAGCAGCAGCAGCAGCAGCAGCAGCAGCAGCAGCAGCAGCAGCAGCAGCAGCAGCAGCAGCAGCAGCAGCAGCAGCAGCAGCAGCAGCAGCAGCAGCAGCAGCAGCAGCAGCAGCAGCAGCAGCAGCAGCAGCAGCAGCAGCAGCAGCAGCAGCAGCAGCAGCAGCAGCAGCAGCAGCAGCAGCAGCAGCAGCAGCAGCAGCAGCAGCAGCAGCAGCAGCAGCAGCAGCAGCAGCAGCAGCAGCAGCAGCAGCAGCAGCAGCAGCAGCAGCAGCAGCAGCAGCAGCAGCAGCAGCAGCAGCAGCAGCAGCAGCAGCAGCAGCAGCAGCAGCAGCAGCAGCAGCAGCAGCAGCAGCAGCAGCAGCAGCAGCAGCAGCAGCAGCAGCAGCAGCAGCAGCAGCAGCAGCAGCAGCAGCAGCAGCAGCAGCAGCAGCAGCAGCAGCAGCAGCAGCAGCAGCAGCAGCAGCAGCAGCAGCAGCAGCAGCAGCAGCAGCAGCAGCAGCAGCAGCAGCAGCAGCAGCAGCAGCAGCAGCAGCAGCAGCAGCAGCAGCAGCAGCAGCAGCAGCAGCAGCAGCAGCAGCAGCAGCAGCAGCAGCAGCAGCAGCAGCAGCAGCAGCAGCAGCAGCAGCAGCAGCAGCAGCAGCAGCAGCAGCAGCAGCAGCAGCAGCAGCAGCAGCAGCAGCAGCAGCAGCAGCAGCAGCAGCAGCAGCAGCAGCAGCAGCAGCAGCAGCAGCAGCAGCAGCAGCAGCAGCAGCAGCAGCAGCAGCAGCAGCAGCAGCAGCAGCAGCAGCAGCAGCAGCAGCAGCAGCAGCAGCAGCAGCAGCAGCAGCAGCAGCAGCAGCAGCAGCAGCAGCAGCAGCAGCAGCAGCAGCAGCAGCAGCAGCAGCAGCAGCAGCAGCAGCAGCAGCAGCAGCAGCAGCAGCAGCAGCAGCAGCAGCAGCAGCAGCAGCAGCAGCAGCAGCAGCAGCAGCAGCAGCAGCATTTTTTTTTTTACATGAGAAGCAGCTGCACGCAACTGCTACATTCATGGTTCCAAACCTGTGCTTAACCTCTGTATGGCCGCCTCTTGTGGGACGTATATTTCAGTACGTCATTTATAACATGAAAGAAAAACGAGCCCTGAACGTATGTTAGAAGCACAAATTTACAACTGAACCTTCATGTGCAGCACCTCAGCGAGGTTTCTGGCGCCGTGACAGACCTGGCCAGGGCAGAGAGAGACACCAGGGCAGAGATGGGCGCCTCCAGGAGCACCTTGTGGTGGCAATTTCATGCTGCTGCTCTACAGCCAGCAGCAGCAGCAGCCATGAAATTGAATCTTTTATGTTAGTGGCTGTTTTTGTAAGCCTTCTGCAAGGTGCAGAAGGCTATATGATATATGTTTAGTTTTTGTTTATTACGGTGCCTTGATTTTTGTGATATGTATTAGTTTTTTTATTATAGTGCCTTTTTATCTTCTGCAAAATGCAGGTGTGTGTGATATGTTCTAGTCACTTTGGTTTTGCGTATTTCCAATGGTGCCTTTTTACCTTCTGCAAAATGCTGGTATGTTATATGTTCTAGTCAGTTTACTTTTTCATATTTCCAATGGTGTCTTTTTACATTCTGCAAGTAGCAGATGTACGATGTCTAGTCGGTCTGTATCTGTATTTTTCTGATGTCTCCAGTTTTCCATTCTGCAAGATGCAGAGAGAGAGAGAGATAAACTTTATTATTGGAAATGTGTTGAGACCCCCCTTTGGTCCCAGGACCACCGCACGGTCCGACTCTACGTCGGAACATTCATGTGGCGTTTGTTCATGACGCCGGCACCCCGAAGCATCACAGCAAGTTTTTGGTGGGGGTGTTCAACAACTCCCAAGCAGGGGCGTGAATCCTACCTGTCGCGAAGTTGAACAGAGCCGTTTTGGAGTCGCTAAAGATGAAGTTTGCATTGGAATGTACAAGGGCTAGGGCGATGGCGGTTTCCTCTGCCTCCTCAGGCGTAGAGCCCGAGGGAAGGCGGTGTATGAGGAGCTGTGCTAGGGCTGGATTGTAACCAACTGCTACAGCTTCATGCGTTGTGCACGCCTTGTCTACCCAAATGGCGTCCTGGGCTTGTCCGCAATACTTGTCAAGGGCCTTAGCGCGAGCAGTGCGGCGAGGGATGTGGTACTGGGGATGAACGTTTCGAGAAAGGGGTTTCACAACGAGGGGGGTATGGATGTGTCGAGGAATGGCTATAAGGGATGTCTGATTAGCCGGAATGTTGATGCGAAAGGAAGCGAGGATATGCCTGCCAGTTGCGCTCACGGCAAGTCTTAGATACTGTGTCTGAAGGTGCGCGTCTACTAGTTCCTGAAAGGTGTTATGCATGCCTAGTTCAAGAAGTTTGACTGTGCTAGTGCTGCGAGGTAGGTTTAAGGCTGCTTTGGTTGCTAGACGAATCATGGCGTTCACTCGCCGTTTCCAGGCGGTTCAGCTTAAGATATGGGGTGGCGCATAAAATGCGGCTAAGTGTAAAAGCATGCACTGCTTTCATGCTGTCCGCTTCGTCGAAACCTTTGTGTAGGGAGGATACGCGACGTAGAAGTTGCAACACGGATTGCGTGGAGGCCTTGAGTGTTTTAAGGGTATGATCGTTGCGTCCGGAATCCTGCAAGTAATGGCGAAGGATACGGAGGGTGGGGGTGACGGGGATTGGGGTTCCTTGTAAAGCGATTTAAATGGGCGAGTTAGCGACACGTTTAGGTCTTATGAGGAGAAGCGCGGATTTAGAGGGGGAGCATTCGAGCTCAATAGATGTGTGAGCGGAGATGGTGTGAGCTGCTAATTGAAGAGTTTCCTCAATTTCTCCATCAGATCCATGAGTGATCCATGCGGTAATATCATCAGCGTACAAGGTATGCCTTAAAGGTGGGATGAGAGCGAGTTTATGAGCTAGGGGGATGAGAGCAATGTGACGTTCCGTGCGTGAGCTACCAGGGCCCATATCTTCGGCGGAATCTTCTCTGTGCTCAACCGTCCTACTCCCTTGTCTCCCCTTAAACGGTCCGCGTTCAGCGGCGCCGAGTAGACGGAGCCCCCAGCGGCGGCAAAGCCACTGAAGGGGTACGGTCCGCGTTCGGCGCGCCGCGTTGACGGAGCCCCCAGCGGCGGCAAGCCACTGAAGGGGTACAATGGTAGAAAGACGCCGGCGGGAGGGAAAGCCAGCCCAATTAGGCTGCCTGGCCGTACAAGGACACAGGAGAGGCTGACAACCCGACAAGAGAAGAAAGCTGCCGACGGGAGACAAACGACATTCCAACGAGGGAGGTCGGGGGTGCCGCAGGCGCCACCGTGGAAAGGAGGAAGAAGGAAACAATCCAGCTGGAAGACAGGAGATCGGGCGTGGCCGGCGGAGCAGAGATAGCTGGACAGTGCGTACGAAAAGGACGCTCAGGACGAGATCGTTCACGAAAAAGGGTCCTTCAGCGCCGAAGCCGGACGGCGCGCGGTTTCTGCCAGCCACCGACGGATCGCAACTCCGGAGCCCCTCCATCGCCCCCATGAAGGCGTCGCCACGTAAGCTCGGACGCCCCAGCCTCTGATGTACAATGTGTAATTATTGAATACATCACTTTGTTTAAACTGAGCCATACGGTGTCTTCTTGCCTCTCCGTCCCGTGTGGACCTGCGCATTATGTGGGGTCGTCACAGCAATATTAAAGAGAAGGGGGCAGAGGACCGCGCCTTGAGGGGTTCCAAGCTCGCCAAGTGTATAAGGTGGTGTGCTCAGCTCAGCTATGTGCAGGGAGGCAGTGCGGCCCGAGAGAAAGGCGCGAACGTAGTTATAGGTATTTTAGCCTACCTGTAGTGCCTGCAGTTCTCGCAAAATGGCATCGTGTCGAATCCTGTGAAATGCCTTTGTGAGGTCAACTGCCAGAATAGCTTTAGTGAGGTGGGGGATCGTGTCATCAAGCACGTCATGAGTAATTTGTAGTAGGGCATCCTGTGCAGATAGATGGGCACGAAAGCCCACCATGCTGTGCGGGAAAAAATGGTTGCAGAAGTGTTAAGTGGTGCAAGATGCAGAGGTGTTACTGGCCTAACCATTGAGCTCCTGCAGCGGGGCTTTTTTTAGTGTGTTGCCTGCATTGCAACAAGCTGTAATTATGTACAGCTTGTTTCAGTGAAAGAATACTTGCATACCACCTCATTAACACAGCTGTGATGTTTACACATCTATATGATGACTTTCTGCTCACGCTGCAATCTTTGTGCCCACTGTGACTTGTACTAAATGGAATGCACTTAGTCACGCGCCATTTTCATCGCAACTGTTCCACTGTTCATCATTTGTAGTGATAATGGCCATTTGTGATATGCACGCTTTTGAACATTTTTACAAACTTTTTACACTTGTAGTCATGTTAAATGTATTATGTAGCCCTCACTGAACATTATACTAGTTGTGCACTATGTTTGTGCACTCACGCACAAAAGTGGCTTTGGAAGCCGCCTGTTGCAAAAAGAGGAGCGCGCACAGAACTTTGCGCTCCACTGACAACGCGCTCGTTCGCAAGCCGCCTCCCAGTTCACCGGTGAGCTCGTCACACAGCCGCCGCGCAGTGTCCTTCTCTAGCCGAAATTCCCGCCTAAATAATTAGCCTGGCATGGCAAATGCGTCGTCATGCACTCTCCGACGTCGTTGCTCGCGCCGCCGAAGCAACCCGTGCACCGTGAAGTACGCAGCATTAACCGCCGCCATATTCGATCACAAAGTTTGAGAGCGGTTTATGAGCTGCCTTTTTCGCTCTCAAGTTTGAGCCCGCATAATTAGGTGCACAACGTCACCACTTCAGCCGCCGTGTTCACTACGTCACCGTTGACGCAAAAAACCGCCGGCCAGGACAGACCAATGGGAGCATTGCATATGGCGGCATTGTGAGCGTTTTAGTAACTTTTTAGGATTGAGAGCGGTGCAGAATATTCCCCCTGGAATCGCAAAAGAAGAAGGATTACCGGTGTGTGCTGCCGGTGGGCGCGCTCTCATCCAAGAGTGGTAGCAGCTCCCAATTAAGCGATCCGTCGGGGCATATGTGTTATGGATGTCTGGTCGACAACGATAATGAGGTCAGCAGTGCGGTGCCGTCGTTTGATGAGTCGAACCTTTCGGCCTATTGCACTGCTAACTTCGTTGCAAAAATGCCTGGCTCATAAGCAGCGACAGTGACCATTGTTTCTGTGGTGTGTTTCGATTACAAGACGGCGCCCTTCTACAGTGTGGCTTCCTTGGAAACTTAGTCGGCGGTGTGCTTATTGTGCCTGCAATGTCTGTGGCTGTCAGCTCAAACTGACCGCCTGCGAGCGCTGCCTTCTTTTGCGATGTGAACGGTGACGGGACACTTACTGCCTGTGGCCGGAGCTTATAGCAAAAGTGAAGAGTGTTTTGTGTGAAGGTTTGACGAAGTGCGTGTGTCAGTCTGGACCCTTAGCAAGTCATACGAGATGCGACATGCAACAGTGGTCCACCAGTCGCTTCAGCAGAAAGGAGTGCGGATGTTTTTTACGTTACTTCAATCGAGAACTGCCCATGGAAATATTTCAACTCGTCTCTTGCCTAAACAGCATAGTAAAGAAGCTAAAGCAACAAAACTGCTGTTTACATGCTGTATATTGATTCCGCACTCGGGCTAGATGTGGGAAATATGTAGCAGTTATTGGCGGAGTTACAGCCTATGAAGCACGTGCAGCTTCATGCAATTGCAGGTTAGGATATGCGCCTTACTTGGTATTGACTTTGTGACCAGACATAGACATCTGTCAACTAAAAGAAATTTCCTTGCTATAGGATTCTGCAGCATTATGTATGCTTCTGGACACTGAATACCGGGCGCGTCACCTCTCTTGGAAGCACTCAGATTTGTGTACTTATCAGTACGTTTGAGATGAGAAAATTTGATCAGCTTCTTTTCTTTATTTTATAATTAGCTATACGGCTTGTTGCAAAAAAAAATGTTTTAAGGAAAAGTATTTCAGTTTAGAGTAGAACACTTCAACAAAGTTGTTTTGGGCATTCTGATAACTTCAAGGTGGTATCTGATGGTTGCATACAGATGCGCAAGTCAAACCTCAAAGGACATCAAACTTAACAGTACCGCTGAGCTTATCCTTTCATGCTTTTTATGTGTGTGTAGATCACCTGGGGAAGTTCAGTATTGGATGTTGGATTTCATAGTTCTGCTACAACTTTTATCTTCCTTTCTACATATGAAACATGACTGAACTCGATTACATTCCCCAAGCAAATACCTGACGCTTTACAAGCATTCCTTACTGTGCACAGTTGTCCCAGTGCATTATATCCACTCATGTGCAGCTCACTGTTGTGTTGCTCTTGGTCTCCGAATGTGACTCTCAGCAATATGATGGAATCATAGTCCATCCAGATAGTCTTTCTGGTAGTGCAAATTTCAAAACAGATTGAAGAAGAATGAAGAGTGTGATACTTCGTCATGCATCATGCAATGCTGGTGCTAATCAGGCAACGTGTGGCATATACAAGGTGTCCCAGCTAACTTGGACCAAGATTTATAAAAAAAAAACTAAGCGTTCTTCATAACTGAAATCGCGTGGATGTTATTGAGGTTTATCTAAAGTTACAGTACCAATTTTTCCATCCTCCTATTTGATAATTAGTCCAGATAAATAAATTAACTTTTTAAATATAGCTTGAAACGTTCAGGCGTCAATAGGAAGGTTGTGGAGCTCCGCAAATATCGTCCAACCCAGGCACTTCATCGAGATAGACCAAGCGTGGGCCGCCGCGGTGGCTCAGTGGCTATGGTGCTCGGCTGCTGGCCCAAAAGACGCGGGTTCGATCCCGGCCGCGGCGGCTAGAATTTCTTTGGAGGAGAAATTCTAGAGGCCCGTGTACTGTGCGATGTCAGTGCACGTTAAAGAACCCCAGGTGGTCGAAATTTCCGGAGCCCTCCACTACGGCGTCTCTCATAGCCTTAGTCGCTTTGGGACGTTAAACCCCATAAACCAACCAAACCAACCAACCAACCAACCAAGCGTGGCCATTTTTATTCGGGAAAAACGAAAGCCCGCGGATTTTAAAATATACCACGTGACAGCGTGCTCTGTGCGCCCGGATGCGCCGCGATTAAGGCCGATTCACACGACGGACCGTTCGCCCGCGGCCCGCGCACTACGTGTACATGCGTCAGCACTTTGAGGGGAGCGCTGTCGGCCGCCATCCATCCATGCATCCAGCGCGCCTCTCAAAGTGCTGACGCTTGCACACGTAGTGCGCGGGCCGCGGGCGAACGGTCCGTCGTGTGAATCGGCCTTTACAGTGCTCTCATCCGTGCTTCGTTAGAAACATCACCCGCTTCGGGCCTTTCGTGCTGCCCAAGACAGGGCTTCGCGATGTGCTTGGTTCCAAGATAAGCGCCAGTGGGTACGGGCGGCGGAAAGAAAGCGCGGCTCCTGTTTTTCAGCGTAATTCACACGACGTTATCAGGCTTGTTATATGCGTCTTTGCTTGTTGGGATCTTGCTCCCAAATTCAAACTCATGAGATTGTCATCGTTCTTCCGTAAGCATTCTGCTAACATGAGTGTGCAGTTATTACCCACAGAAACGGGAGCCGCGCTTTCTTTCAACTCGCGCCCGAACCCTCTGGCGCTTATCTTGGAACCAAGCACATCGCGAAGCCCTGCCTTCGGCAGCATGAAAGGGCCGAAGCGGGTGATGTTTCTTACAAAGCACTCATGAGAGCGCTGTAATCGCGGCGCATCCAAGCGCACGGAGCGCCCTGTCACGTGGTATTTTTTAAACTCCGCGGGCTTTCGTTTTTCCTGAATAAAAACGGCCACGCTAAGTCTATCTCGTTGGAAGTGCCTGGGTTGGTCGATATTTGTGGAGCTCCACAACCTTCCTATTGACGCCTGAACGTTTCAAGCTATATTTAAAAAGTTAATTCATTTATCTCGACTAATTATTCAAATAGGAGAACCGAAAAAATGGTACTGTAACTTTAGATAAACATCAACAACATCCACGCGATTTCAGTTCTGAAGAACGCTTAGTTTTTTTATAAACCTTGGTCGAAGTTAGCTGGGACACCCTGTATCTTCGCACATTTGAGATTCATTGCATTTGTTCTGGAGCCATACTGGGAATTAATTAACGATCTGTGATTTGTCACTGAAATTGAGAGAGGGCACTAATTTCTGAACTTTTGACACCAACTGTGAATTCAAAACTGTCTTTTCATGTAGGCTTACATGGCCTTTTTACGTGTATGTAAATTTATGGTAATGACTTTAAGTTTTGGAAATTGCCTCGTAACGTTCCTGTTACAGCTCACAATTCGCTTTCTGCACGTCATGTTTGATTGAACCTGATTATATCCCCAAACTTGTTTGTTGCACCTAACAAACACTGTTGCCCTTTCAGAGTTATTCGATCGATTGACTCCTTTCGAGTGCAAGCAACAAATAGTTGTGTTGCTTCTGATTTCGAAATATGGCTGCCTGCATGACGGGCAACAACATAAGTGCTCTGGATGGCTTTCATCATGCATCTATAAGATATCTGTAACTTTCAGAATTGGTTAAAGGAAGAACTGAAGGATGCTGTAAGAGTCATTAGCAGCTTGTTTTTTACATTATTTTACAATGAAGTCCAATGTTGACAAGTTCTTGCTCAGTGTGCATGTTGTCATGTACAGGTCCCTGCAGTATCGAAGGGAACAACCATTTTGCACTAAAAGATAATTTTTTAGTTATTTGTTTGCTGAAGTTGAAAATGATTAATGGGTACTTACGCCAAGACGAAAATTATAAAACAGCAAAACGTGAGCTTATTGCTCGTTATTGAGAAGTAATCATTAACTGAATACTCGAACTTTGTTTGCTTTCACACTAAATGGGCCTTTACAGTCTCGACAAGTTGCTACTAAGCAAGCAAATGCACACATGGCCACACGCAGCCTCACTGAGCTTGCTCAGTATGCACATAAGCACGCACAGCTTCGGCAAGCCCCCTCTCAGCACGCAGATGCCCACGCACAGAGAGTTGTCCACGAGAGTCCACGATTTTTTCCACGCTAAGGGTGTGCGTGGACGTCTATCAGCGCTCAGTACGCGCACATGTACACACAGGACGCACAGAATGCGCACAGGTCAACGCACAATTTCTTCGCATTCGTGTGCAAAATAAACGTGATCGTACAAAAATCACTGTTCTCGTGGAAACTCGCGCAGAGTTTTTTCAATAGGGGCGCGACACCCCACTGTTGCCGTCCTCCCCTGGGCTGATAATCCGGCGCGCGGAGCAACGTCCGCGGCTGCTTAGCTACCGGTCAAGCGCGTGTTTGCGTCTGTACAACAAAAGCAGCAATGTTGTAGGGAACACCAACGTCTTCTAGACATCACTGTTTTATTGTCGGTGGCGGAATTAGTCGACGAAAGCAGAAAAAAAAAACAAACGCCGCTAGTATGTACGCGCACCATGTTATGCGAAGGTCTCAGCACGTCTGCGGTGTCCATTTCTTCACCGCTTTTCCGCCGGTCCCGAGTTGCATTGGCAGTGGACGTAGTTGGTGAACAAAAAATACTTGCGCCAACAAAAAGCTTAAACGTTAGCGCAGTTTGTGAACGAAATGCAGACAGAAACAAACCCATTGCCTGTGCCTAATATCGGACGCGGGACGAAGCGGAGCGCCTGGGTTACCATACTATAATTTTGCATAATTTTAAGAAATCAATTATTTGGACGGCCATGGCAGAGCTCTTTTAATTCAGCAGTACACTATGTGAGGACTTCACAAATTTGGCCACAACTTCATTTCGCCGCCCCACATGATCGTCAATATCGGGAGGGTGTTGGGATTGCCACCTGAAAAAAATAAACATGTCGTTAGTATTCCAAGTGACCGGAAAAATAGCACCGTAACCCCTGTACACAAATCTGGCAGCCCTTCTAACACTTCGAATTACCGCCCCATTTCGTTGACGTGCATCTCTTGCAAACTGCTAGAGCATGTACTGTATTCAGCCATTGCATCACACCTTGACGCCAATTCTTTTTTCTTTCCGAATCAGCATGGTTTCCGCCGAGGCCTTTCATGCGAAACACAGCTATTCGAATTCACAACAGACCTTCACCTTAATCTCGACTCCGGCTTTCAAACTGACGTCATTTATCTGGACTTTTCTAATGCATTTGACTGCGTACCCCATCGTCGCCTCATGGCCAAACTTTCGAGCCTTCGTCTTGACCCGCTGGTTTTATCGTGGATCCACTGTTTCCTTTCTAACCGTTCGCAACGCACTGTAATAGACAACCACCATTCTTCAGCTACAAACGTCATTTCGGGTGTTCCTCAGGGCTCTGTGCTCGGCCCTCTTCTTTTTTTTTTGGTATTTATTAACGACCTTCCTTGCTGCAACATATCATCGTCAATTCGCCTATTCGCAGGCGACTGCATTCTGTATCGACGCATATCATCAAACAACGATCAAGTCCTCCTCCAAAATGACCTCAACGAAATAACCAACTGCTGCACCCGGTGGCTGATGACATTAAACGTTTCAAAATGCAAGTACATGACAGTATCACGTAAACGCAACAGCTTAAATTACCAGTATTCTTTAAGGTCAATTCCCCTAACACAAGTCGAGTCCTACCGGTACTTAGGAATAACAATCACTAGCAAACTTTCATGGTCCGAGCACATCTTAAACATAGTAGCTAAAAGTTCAAAATCGCTCAACAGACTGAGAAGGTACCTAGCCGTGTCCCCTCCATTCATCCGCAAACTCGCTTACAAAACATTCATTCGTACTAAACTAGAATATGCCTCACCCATTTGGAACCCGCACCAGTAATACCTAATTGAAGCATTAGAATCATTACAAAGTCGTGCAGCCCGATTTATTACTTCATGTTACGATCGCAGAACCAGTGTTTCTGGCATAAAATCATCGCTTCGCCGTAAAATTTCCCAACTCTGCCTTTTCCACAAATTATACTACAGTTTTCCTCAATTGCACTGCACACTTCTACTCCCTCCCAATAGAACATCTCGTCGTCTTTTTAACAGCCTGAGCCTACAGCGTTTACATGGTTCCACCAATGCCTTTCAAAAATCCTTCCTGCCATCTGCCATTGAACTGTGGAATGAGCTGCCTGAGGCAGTTGTAACTGAGCGCGATGCAAATAAATTCAAAACCCTGCTTTTATCTCGTCCTTTTCGTTAGCACACTTACAGTGTAATGCCCGACAATTTTCAGTACCACCTCTGCACATGTTACATTTTTGAACCCTTGTCTGCTAATCAGTGTTCCCGTTTTCTTCCTGTATATATAGCGTGATGGCCACAGTGTACCTGTGATTGTTCCCTTTTTCATTTTTCAATGTTCTTTTAACAATTGTTTTGCCTTCTTCACTGTTATATTTAAAATGTTCCTATTGTTTGTGATTTCGTATTTTTGCCCCCCCCTTATGTAATGCCCCACCTAAGGGTCCTTAAGAGAAAATAAATGATGATGATGATGAAAATACTAATTTAATTTGCACAGCATGGCATGAATAGAAGCGGCAACATGAACTTTTACCCAACTGCAAAGTGAGAAAAAAATGCAGCCATGGCACGTAAAAGATGAAAAAATACACGGCATGCACAGGACGGTAAACTATGCCATGCATTGTAATAAATTATTCGACTCAAATCGCATCGAATGCACTGTAAAAAAAAAATCAGCACTCAGCACTCGAATGCATAACCGTGCCAGAGATACAACAAACGCTGCGAGCAGTGCCCCGACCCGATTGAGATTGGAATTTTCAACACTAGGTGCTGCGATTCTGCCTGTCAGTAATTGGTAATAGCGTTCCATTAGCGTACCAACCTATTTGATCGTGTAATTGCAGATTTTCTGGTATTTGTGCACCAGTAAGTGCTGGCGGGAGCGGAGAAGGCGAGAATGCAAATTGCTTTCAGTCAACTGCTTAAGTCAAGAGTTTGACGAAACGTCGTCTGGTCAGGTAGAGGCATAATAAAAATATAGAGTAACTTACCAAGTCAAAATTTTAATGAAACGTAGAAAGAGAAGTTTATTTTTTTCTAATGTCAACAAAAATACAAAGCAAAACTTCTGAACTCAATGCTCTGATCAGTCAAGCACATGCGCAGTGACGCAGCACTGAGCACGTCAATAAGGCAGTAAGAAAGCCGACACTCGACCGCCGCGCAGGACGATGAAATATGTCGACCATTTGCGCAAGAACTCAGCCTCACTCATTGACAGTGCGTCCACGCATGCTTGCTCAAAGAGGCGCGTGCGGAGGCGCTGCAACATTGGAAACATTGCTCTTTGCGGACGCCCATTTAAGGAAGCCGCTCCACGCTGTCGCCACAAAACGAACATGCCGACACACAAGAGCATATTTGTGAACAATTCGCGTGAACTAGTGCGCGCTTCGAGGCGGGTTAAAAACATCCGTGACACTAGTACCCAAAAGGTGCGCGCCACTACACAGTCGAACATAGCGTGCCGCAACGTTTCTAAAAGACCGCATTGCGGGCATCGGGCGGAGGGCGCCACGCCCCACGCCGCAAGGCGGTCTCTTGTGGGCAGGACCCGCCAGCCTCGCAGCCAGCCGAAGTCCCTGACATCTGCAGGAAGCGCAGCTGAGGTCAGTTGGCGCCAGCGTGCCCGTCTCGTTTTCTGGAGTTGTTCGCGGGTCAGCTCAGCGACCGTTAGTGCTTCACACATCCTGGAGGCCGGGGTTTCATCAACATCCAGATCGGGCACGCTGGAAGACAACGACGCCAGTGTGCGACGTACGTTAACGAAAAATGCCGGCGGCTGCTCGGCTGTAGGGCCAACCACGTGTTGTGTTAAAAACACATTACGCGCTGTACCCAGAAAGTATGCGATGAGTGTTCTCCCGGGATAATCTGGGTTGCGCACAAGATCGCGTACTCCTCGCAAGGCGAGCACATTGCACATGGTGCGGATGCAAGGTGTACCAAACCCACCCATGTACGATGGAAGGCGCGTGAACATTCGTGACACAAGTTTGGTTTTGCCCGCCCAAACGAAAGAGCCACAGGCCGAGGTTAGCCTGCGAGCAAACGCGCGCGGTGGGTTTGCGATACGGGCGACAAAAAATATGCGGCTAGGATTGTAGACTTAACTATATAGCAGCACTCTGCCATTGAAAGGCGGTAAGTTGACGCCACCGAGAGGCGTTTCTCAGCGTTCGTGCGGAGGTTAGTCCAGGTTTCGCGGGCTACTTCTCCGCTGGCGAGGAATACTACTCCCAGGACTTTCACTCCCTGCACCCACTCCACCTCGCCCGCAAGGTTCGGTGTGAAGGTGCCAAACCTTAGTGCCTTGCTTTTGCTCCTGTTCAATAGGGCCCCCGATATCTCGCTGTACTCGAGAAACAGCCGCGAAAAAGCGGCGTAGCTATCTTCGTCCTTGAGGAAAAGCGACACGTCGTCGGCGTAGGCCGAAACCTTGATTTGGCCCTGGCCAGGCAGAGGGAAGCCGCGTATGGATGGGCTGCTGTTAATGCGCCGGATGAGTGGATCCAGGCATAACACGAAGAACGTTGGGGAGAGAGGGCATCCTTGCCTTATGCCCCGGGTGACTGAGAAGGGAGCGCTCTGGTGGCCGTTTACGGAGAGACAAGCATTCAGGTCTGCGTAAAGTAAGTGCAGCCTGCTGACAATTTGCGGTGGGAATCCGAAGGCTTCGAGGACTCCGAACAGATACGAGTGTTCCACCCGATCGAATGCTTTCGCCTGATCAAGCGAAACAAAGCACCCGCTGAAGCCCGTCCTGCTGGCAAATGTGAACAGGTCTCTTGTGAGTGCCAGTGCATCAAACACGGAGCGGTCAGGCACGCTGCTGGTTTGAGCCCGGTGGATTAGGTGAGGCAGGATCGTCCGAATTCTTGTGTTCAGTAAAGATGCGACTATTTTGTAGTCTGCGTTTAAGAGGCTTATGGGCCGCCATGGTTGCGGGCCGGAGGGGTCACCGCCCGCTTTCGGAATGAGTATGATGCGACATTCGCGGAAAGAGTTTGGACGTAACCCATC
Organism: Amblyomma mixtum; assembly: GCF_055824585.1. Lineage (NCBI taxonomy): Eukaryota > Metazoa > Arthropoda > Arachnida > Ixodida > Ixodidae > Amblyomma > Amblyomma mixtum. The sequence goes on along the minus strand of NC_143021.1, from coordinate 68,906,266 downwards.
CGCGAGGAAGCCGTTGACCATCTTCAGCAGCGCTCCTTGGATCTCGTAAAAAAAACGTTGAATAAAAACTAGTTGGAATGCCGTCTGGACCGGGGGCAGAGGCTGCATTCATACTCTGCAGGATGGCGTGCAGCTCTTGGCTTGTGGCTGGTGCGCAAAGGTTTTCATGCAACTCTTCAGCTACTCGTGGCAAGTTTCCAAGAAAACTTCGTAGAAGCCCTTCATAACCATCTTGAAGATGTAGCCAACTGTCCGTAGAGAACAGGTTCGAAAAGTGGCTTGCGAAGATCGTGCAGATATCGGACGTGGTTTTGCTTTGGGTGCCGTCTGGTAGTGTCACGAAAGGCACAGTAGCGGGAGCGAATTCCTCTGCCGTGCCTGCGCGTACGTGTCGTAGCACAGCCGGGTCTGATATAGGCCGCCCGAGCTGGTGTGCGCGACTAGCTGCCCGTGATGACTGGCAGAGCAACACGTGGTAACGTGCTTTAAGTAGGCTCAGGTAATCGCTCATGGCAAACGTTAACGGTGCTCCCCTCTGCACTATACGGATGCGCTTGAGGGTGTCATTCAGTGCATGAGTTACCCGGCGTCTGCGGTCTTGACCGGCCGCCACCAGAGTTGCCTGCCAACGAGCCTTGAGTGTGTCCCATCAATCAGTCGCAACGAAGCTCTTGCACGATGCGGCCAACGCCGTACGCAGTGACGCCATGCTTTCCGGGTCTGCCAGTAGGCTCGTGTCCATGCGCCACGTAACAGTACGTGGGGTGTCCTCATCAAAGTCGAGCCTGACTGACAAGGGGTGGTGATCGGAAACCACCGGCGTGCCTGCAGGGAACGCGAGAACTTCGCAGCTAACGACAAAAGAAGCGAGCTCTGGTGGAAAATAGAATTTGTCTATCCGACTCGCTGACTGTGCTCTCTCCCACGTCGCTCCAAAGGCATCCCCGTGAAGCTGCACCCACGCGTCAGACAAGCGCAACTGAGTCACGAGATCGCGGAGCGCGGGGGCACCGGAATAACGGCGACCGTGACCCTGTCCGCGGACGTCACGGTCGATGTGAAGAACACAATTGAGGTCATCGACTATAAAAGTGGGGTAGGGATCAAGGAGGAATGAGTCGAGGCGCTCAAAAAAAATCTGAACTACTAGACTGCCGTGCTGGCGCGTATACAACCAACGCACGTACCCGCCGCTGGTTTAGTGTGAAGTCGACCGCAAGAGAGCGGCCGTCCAGCCCGAAAGTGCAATGAGCACCCGCGCGCAGGCAGGGGTTTACAAAGACGACACCAACACCGCACATATGAGAATCAGTCAACGAAAAGTAAGCAAAAACAGAAAACCGTGTGGTGAAATTCAGCACGTCAAGTGAAGTACGGAAGTTGCATTCCTGTAAAAACAGGATGTCGACGCCCCTAGCCCTGGCAAAGTGCATCACCTCTCTCTGTCTACGGATTGAAATCCCCGAACATTCAGGGAGAGGAGATGCACAACCGCCATGACTGCCAAGAGCACCGACGACATAAGATACAACCTAAAGAGCGCTGCCATGTGCGGCACTTGACGCGCGCGGCACTTTTTTGCTGCAACGTTCGTTAACAGTCCCTTCGGATTCCGATGATTGGGGGTGGGCACGTTTGAAATCAGGTCTGGAAAAGTCCATATTTTCGGGGTCGTCAGCGCTTGTGGCCTCGCTCACCGGTTGCTGCGTGGTCTTGGCGACGCTCGCCGCTGAAGCAGATGCCGACGCCGGTGTCGCCGATGGGAGGGTGTGGCTGGCTGGTGACGGGAAGCGCGCGTCGTCCGCACCTCCAGGAGTCGTCGGTCCTGACACCTGGCCGCACGTCGAGCCGCCTGTCAGGCGAAGCGGAGTGACTTTGTCTGCCACCTCCTCCAGGTCGTCCGACGTCACGCTCGACTCGTCGCTGCTGCTCACGGTGTCATAGGTGTCTGTGCCGGGTGGCGGCGGCAAGGGTTCCGCAAAAACAGCAGCGAACGGCTCCACCTCGTTTGAAGGCGCTGCGCTCGCGCTGCTCCTTCACGGGCACCTCCGTCGCGGGAGCGGGCTCGGGCTCCCTCGGGCTGCTGGTCGTAGGGTCCACGTCGGCAACCGACGTCCGGACGGTGGGTGTGCTCCGCGTTTCTGTGACCACGTTGTCCTTGCCCGGTGCTTTCCTCGAGGCGGCGGCCGCCGCATAGGACCGTGGTCGCAGGCAGTCTGCTGTGGCGTGGCTTCCACCGCAGCGCCGGCAAGCCGCTCCGCATCCGGCCGTGTCGTGGCCGAACACCTCGCAGCGAGCGCACAGCGGCGTTCGACACGCCGCGCCGATGTGGCCGTCCTGCCCGCAGCGGGAACACACCTTCCGGACGCCTCGGTAGTCAAACATGACGCGGTGGCCCTGGACGGTCAAGAAGTTCGGCACCGCCTGCTTCATCTCGATCCGGACCACGCGCGTCCCGTTGCCGACGTGACGACGGCCCTTGAGGGCGGGATGGGTGATGTCAAGCACCTTGCCGTAGGAGCTCAGTGCCGGCCGCGTCTCCCACGAACAGCGGCACACGAAAAGCCGTCACGTGGACCACGGCAGGACCCACTCAGGCTACTGGGACGGAAGTGCCGTTCGCGTTGAAGGCGCCTTCTACGAGCATCTTCTCCGCCGCCGCAGCCGAGGCCATGACGACGCAGAACTTTATGCCTCCATGGTGCTGGAGGCTCTCTAGCCCTTTCGGGCCGACAACCGACTCGATGCCGTCGACGATGTCGTCAGCTGTCGCGTCGGAAGTAACTGTGAACGAAAAACAGTGCGCCTTTGGGGGCGGCGCACGGAACACCGGAGGGGCAGCAGGTCCCGGGCCTCCCATGACGTCACGGGCGGCCGACTGCGCTGCTGCTTGAACGAAGGTCCCGAAGTTGCCCGAGCACCGGCAAATGCACGGCGCCTGGGCTGGGAGGCTGGTTGCGGAACCTCGGGGTCGCAGTTGATCCGGGGCCCGCCTGCACTTGTCGAAACTTCTCAGGAGGCCAGCGCTGAAAAAAACTTCGCTGGTTCTGGACGAGCTCGAGCGTAGCAACAATCGTGCTCGGTGGTCGTCGAACATTTTAATGAAACGTATTGACGTTTCGGAAGCCCTACGGCTTCCTTGTTCACAATGGGCGAAACCAGGCAAAAGCATGCGTTTATATCTTATTCAAAAATGCGTCGTAATGATCTTGCGTAGTCAGCAGGCAGATTTCCTTGCGTCCGATTTAGTGTACCGGGAGTGGTCTGTATCATCAGGGACTCTAGATACAAGCGTCTAGAAGTGATTCGTTCTCTGGCAAGCACACGTGTCCCGTCCCAATTGATGATATGTCCAGTTTCTTGCACGTGTTCGGCCAGAGCGTTAGAAGCACTGCGTCCTTTCGCCACGTCATTTTTGTGCTGCTGGATCCGTCTGCACCAGTTTCCGGATTCCCCGATATAATTCCGGTCGCAATCTTCACACGGAATCTTGTACACGACCCCAGGATATCTGTCAGGGGGAAGCGGGTCTTTCACATTGACGAGCTCGTTTCTAAGCTTGCTTGTTGGAACGTGGGCAACTTGCACGCCGTACTTTCGGAATACCCGACCAAGCGCTTCACTGATCTGTGGCATGTAGAGGATGGAGGCGCGTTTTGGCTTAGAAGCATTGGAGACGTCAGAAGGTGGCGGTCGCTCCGGTAGTTTCTTTTTTGTGTTTGCCACAAAGCTTCTTGGATAGCCATTTCTCGCCAAATCCCTTTCAACAGTCTTTAGCTCTTCCTTCAGGGATTGCTCGTTACAGCACGTGTTTATTGCTCTTTCGACTAAAGAGCAGACGACAGAGCGCTTGTGTGCCATCGGGTGGACAGAATAAAAGTCAAGTGTGCGTAGGCTTTCTGTACACGGTGAACTCCAGGCTCGTGGGTTTTCTCGTCACACGGGTGTCCAGAAAAGAGATGCAGCCATTCGCCTCCTCTTCCACAGTGAACTTGATTGAGGCTTCTATGCCGTTGAGGTGGTTTAAGAACCGTTGGACGTATTGTTTCTTTAAGATGCAAAAACAATCGTCCATGTACCTGACGAATAATGCGTGGCTCGAATGTTTCTAGGCCTTTCGTCTCGATGGCTTCCAATGTGAGGTTAGCCGCCGTCACGGAAATTGATGCTCCCATGGCTGTGCCGAAGGTCTGTCGATAGTAATTGCCGCCGTACGAGAAATATGTGTTGGCAAGGCAAACGGAAAGAAGCTTACATAGGTCGGGTACATCGAAAGGTGTGCGCTCTTCAAGAGACGAGTCCTCGTTCAAACGAAGCTTGCAGGTTTCCACCGCCAGGTCAACCGGAACGCACGTGAATAGGGAACAAACATCGAAGGAAACCATCACTTCACCACTTTCAAGTGCGACGTTCTTCACTTTGTTAATAAAGTCCACTGTATTCCGTATATGCGTCTCGGTCTTGCCAACTAGAGGCGATAAAATCTTGTGCAGGTAGCGAGACAAACTTTGGAGTGGAGACCTTGTAAAATCCACAATAGGACGCAACGGAACACCTTCCTTATGAACTTTCGGCAGCCCGTAGATAGCTGGCGCCGATCCGTTTGTGCAGAGTAGCTTATAATATAGGCTTCTTTTTGACGGCGGAAGGAACTGAAAAATCGTTGACAGCAGCTTTTGAAGGTCCCTCTGGACTTTAAAAGTGGGGTCTTTGGGTAGGCGGCTGTCCTCAGAAGAGCGGAAGTCACTAGAAAGGCTACGCAGTAATCACAGGATTGCGATACTACCAGCCGACAAAGGAAACGTCACAGTTATTCTTGACCGTGAGTCTTATAAAGCCAAAATTGAAGATTTGCTTCAGGACCCGGAAACTTACAGCCGCCTACCCAAAGACCCCACTTCTAAAGTCCAGAGGGACCTTCAAAAGCTACTGTCAACGATTTTTCAGTTCCTTCCGCCGTCAAAACTTGCAGCTTTCCGAACGCATCTGCAATTCAACTTGGCCTGTAAGATTCACCGTGTGACGCCGAGATCCCTTCGTCTGCACAGACCCGTAAGATCTGCCTTTGGACACCACGTGATCAACAAAGCGGAGCGCCTTCTCGTCCAAGCCCGCATTGAAGAATGCAAACTTACTCTGAAACGCCTTGACAATGATGTGTTCTGTGAAAGGCGCCTCATAGAGTCTTCGGCTCCAGACGTTTTCCACGAGATCCAACTCGTTGCCAACCAAGAAGCCCGCTTGACAAAGGAAAAGCACGAGAGGGCCCAGGAATCGAAGCTCGACAAACTTACCTCCGAAAAAAGAGCATACGGGCGACACCATTGTTTGAGGTACGGAACCTTTCCTCTTACACTCTGACTCCGAGCGAAGCCCAGGTTCTAAGTCACGGACTGAGCTTCAACCAAGGAAAGCCACCAGATTCACGAAAAGTGATTTCTGCCGTTGAAAGCGCTGTTCAACTTTTAGACGTTGGTCTCAGGGATGAAGTCCGTACGAAGGCGATAGGGATACTTTCACGTTTACGCAAATCTGACCCTGTGTGCCCTCTGTCCTCAGAAGAGCGGAAGTCACTAGAAAGGCTACGCAGTAACCACAGGATTGCGATACTACCAGCCGACAAAGGAAACGTCACAGTTATTCTTGACCGTGAGTCTTATAAAGCCAAAATTGAAGATTTGCTTCAGGACCCGGAAACTTACAGCCGCCTACCCAAAGACCCCACTTCTAAAGTCCAGAGGGACCTTCAAAAGCTACTGTCAACGATTTTTCAGTTCCTTCCACCGTCAAAAAGAAGCCTATATTACAAGCTACTCTGCACAAACGGATCGGCGCCAGCTATCTACGGGCTGCCGAAAGTTCATAAGGAAGGTGTTCCGTTGCGTCCTATTGTGGATTTTACAAGGTCTCCACTCCAAAGTTTGTCTCGCTACCTGCACAAGATTTTATCGCCTCTAGTTGGCAAGACCGAGACGCATATACGGAATACAGTGGACTTTATTAACAAAGTGAAGAACGTCGCACTTGAAAGTGGTGAAGTGATGGTTTCCTTCGATGTTTGTTCCCTTTTCACGTGCGTTCCGGTTGACCTGGCGGTGGAAACCTGCAAGCTTCGTTTGAACGAGGACTCGTCTCTTGAAGAGCGCACACCTTTCGATGTACCCTACCTATGTAAGCTTCTTTCCGTTTGCCTTGCCAACACATATTTCTCGTACGGCGGCAATTACTATCGACAGACCTTCGGCACAGCCATGGGAGCATCAATTTCCGTGACGGCGGCTAACCTCACATTGGAAGCCATCGAGACGAAAGCCCTAGAAACATTCGAGCCACGCCCTAAATTATTCGTCAGGTACGTGGACGATTGTTTTTGCATCTTAAAGAAACAATACGTCCAACGGTTCTTAAACCACCTCAACGGCATAGAAGCCTCAATCAAGTTCACTGTGGAAGAGGAGGCGAATGGCTGCATCTCTTTTCTGGACACCCGTGTGACGCGAAAACCCACGAACCTGGAGTTCACCGTGTACAGAAAGCCTACGCACACAGGCCGTTATCTTGACTTTTATTCTGTCCACCCAACGGCACACAAGCGCTCTGTCGTCTGCTCTTTGGTCGAAAGAGCAATAAACACGTGCTCTAACGAGCAATCCCTGAAGGAACAGCTAAAGACTGTTGAAAGGGATTTGGCGAGAAATGGCTATCCAAGAAGCTTTGTGGCAAACACAAAAAAGAAACTACCGGAGCGACCGCCACCTTCTGACGTCTCCAATGCTTCTAAGCCAAAACGCGCCTCAATCCCCTACATGCCACAGATCAGTGAAGCGCTTGGTCGGGTATTCCGAAAGTACGGCGTGCAAGTTGCCCACGTTCCAACAAGCAAGCTTAGAAACGAGCTCGTCAATGTGAAAGACCCGCTTCCCCCTGACAGATACCCTGGGGTCGTGTACAAGATTCCGTGTGAAGATTGCGACCGGAATAATATCGGGGAATCCGGAAACTGGTGCAGACGGATCCAGCAGCACAAAAATGACGTGGCGAAAGGACGCAGTGCTGCTAACGCTCTGGCCGAACACGTGCAAGAAACTGGACATATCATCAATTGGGACGGGGCACGTGTGCTTGCCAGAGAACGAATCACTTCTAGACGCCTGTATCTAGAGACCCCGATGATACAGACCACTCCCGGTACACTAAATCGGACGCAAGGAAATCTGCCTGCTGACTACGCAAGATCATTACGACGCATTTTTGAATAAGACTGGTTTCACCCACTGTGAACAAGGAAGCCGTAGGGCTTCCGAAACGTCAATACGTTTCATTAAAATTTTGACTTGGCCAGTGACCCTATATTTTTATTAAGTCAACTGGTTTGTATCGCTCGTAGTACGAACAGCCCTACGCAAGCGGCAGAAGGGGCCGAATTTCAATTTCATAGCGCGTATCTCCGCAAACAAACATATTCTAATCATCAGAAGTGGATTTGTTTCGGTCATGTACTCGCTGTTTCCAAAATGTTCAGTTTGTAAACGGGGTACTCTGTCGCAAGCTCAGCATCTAAACTGTCACACTCACCATGTCCAAGCAGCCAGCGAAAGCGTTCATGAAAAACTGCGCTCCACGAAAAACTAGATAATCATTGCTTTCCGCGATCTTGTGTTTCAACATATTTTGCTTTCGTTTTCCTAACATGCAACACCGTGCCGCATTTGCCCTACAGGCAGCCGGCGACAAAAAAGCACGCATGAACTGCGAGCATGGCCCTCACCGATACTGAAGCAGCACAGATACGCTGTCTTGTTAGTTCATCACGCTCACAGGAAGTTGTAGCATGCAGGAGTGCGGGACACGCACATGCAGCTGCGAGAAACGTTTTGGATAGTGCGCGGCCGACAATTGGTGAAAGGTGTAGTGCGTTCCGGTGTTGTGTGGCAAAGTGGTTAGACGACCTCTAGAGCTTTTGTATCCGATTGAGCTGTCCGAAGCTAAGAATGAGTCGTTGACCCATTCGGCAGGGGGTGTTGCGACCTTGCGACGCGACGGTCAAGGATGCACGCACCCTACCGCCCATTAGTGTGTGTTTTTTTTTGCAATCTGTCAATATGTCTCCCATTTTTCGCTTTTCCGCCTGATGACCTTCTGGTCGTGCCTCCCACACAGAGCGCCGAGCGGTGGGGGGGGGGGGGGGGGAGGGGTGCATTTGAAGACTCGCGCTCTGGTCTTCCGAAGAAATCAGTTAAGAGCCTTGTTGGCCGTCCAAAGCGGAAGTTCTTTGCATGAACGTGGGCGCCGATGTCCCGAAAAGGTGCCGCGGTTGCAAGGGGCTTTGGACTGTGTGGGGAAAATCACTGGTACTCCGGACGTCGGACGACGAGCAGCTAGCTCCGCTGACTGCTCGAGCTTTCCGGGAGATGTCCAGTTGTTGGCTATTGATGCTTTGTACTTAAAATGTAACACATTCAGTGAGTTAAGTTTTAATCGACTGGATCAAGTCTGATCATTTATGATTAGGCCTTCGAATAGCGGCAGCGACGCACAGTTATAACATAGACTGCCTTCACGAAGGCGTGCGGCGGCGTCGAGGTGGCAGCTGCGTAGAGCCATGTTGAGGTAGAATTGCCAATAACGTTGATTGATGGGCGAGTTGGTACGAGATTCTAGCAGAAAGCACCACACTGGCACAAACACGAGGGAAGAAGTGACGATACACAGCGCCGACTAAGAACTGATAGTTTTATCAGTTGTTTAATCAGTTGTTGGTAGTTTTATAACTTCCTGGAAACCTATCTTGAATCTACCTATGCAGAATGGGATGAACGCATTTTCATCCAAAAAGAAGGTATCTACATAGGAGCGCGCATCGCACTGTTGCTCAGTGACCTGTATCTAGCGATGCATGACAGAAAACCTAAGGAATGTTTCCAGGATTCCAACGTCACAAAGGTTTTCCCTTTTGTTGATGGTTACTTGGCTTTAATTGAATGTTGGTTTTGGTTTATGGGGTTTAACGTCCCAAAGCGACTAAGGCTATGAGAGACGCCGTAGTGGAGGGCTCCGGAAATTTCGACCACCTGGGGTTCTTTAACGTGCACTGACATCGCACAGTACACGGGCCTCTAGAATTTCTCCTCCAAAGAAATTCCAGCCGCCGCGGCCGGGATCGAACCCACGTCTTTCGGGTCAGTAGCCGAGCACCATAGCCACTGAGCCACCGCGGCGGCCTTTAATTGAATGTGACCGTGCAGTTTTTGACATAGCAGTGAATTCGATCTGTTCTGGTTTCTCTTGATGTCCTTTAGCCACTTGTTATTACTCATGAAGTGCCTGTTAATGATTGCATCAAGTTCCTTCATGTGACTCTTTATTTCACTGCTCAACATGTGAGCTGGTCCTTCGAACCTAGGGGATGAAAGCCATTACTTCCGTACTGTCTCAGTCACTCCAAATTTGTAAAACGAGGCAGTGCTGCGTCCTGTTTTAACAATGCCCTCAAAAAATCGTATTTGCATATGATTGGTCACAGTTTTTCAATCCAGGCTGACAGGCTCATTACTTCTGGTTATCCCATCAATCTTCTCGCATCTGTAGCTGAGGGGTGTCAAAAAAGTTGAAATGTGGTATTTTCTCTCCTAGCAGTGAAACAAAAGTGGCGGTCAGTCTGTAACTTTATGCCGTGTCTCACAGTTTGAAAAGGATTGGAAAAAAGGTGAGAGTGGACGTTGTATTCTCGGCGCCGCTGCGATTGGGTAGCTTGTGCGCATGTGTAAATGCACCGAAAAAGGACGAAAAAACTGTCGCCGTCTGCATTAAAAAGCGCCGAAACAAGTTTGTGCCCGGCAAAGGCAACAGTAGACAGTTTTAGCTGAGCGTTTTTACGGCCAGGGGAGAGGAGCGGACGAGCGCAGACGCCACTGCGCATTTCCACGTCGCTGGACCGGCCAGCGTTTTAAGGAGTGAAGCTTACGCCCGCTGGGAAGCCCTCTCCAGAGGAGCGATAATAGCGAGCAGGCGTGTATGGCTTTTGTTTCGGCTTGACTTGGCTTGCACTGGCGAACATATTCTGTTTAACAATTGCTCTTTTGTACATATAAAACGCAACACTTACCAAATAATTAACTAAAACACAGAATCTACCTTTACTAAACAGTTTCGGCGCATCAATAGCAGGCTTAATTGATACTCTTCTCACTATAACTCGAATTGTGACCGATATGTGCACCAGCAGAGCAAGCGACTCTACTCCGCTCGACAAGACGGGCGATCCGCCCGGCTAAAACTCTTTTCTCTTAGTATATAAGTGAAATGCGCAAAAACTTAGACAGGACACAGAAAGAAACACATACAACAGTTCACGAGTGTATCCGCTCGGCCGCTCAACCGTAAAAACGCTCAGCTAAAACTGTCCGTTGTCTACTCTCTCCCTCTGATCTGTGGCAACTACTATGTTGGTAAAGCTAGAAGTTGTCTTAACGACAGGCTGTGGGAACACAGCAATAATGTAAAAAATGGTGCTCGCAACATCGGGATTCATTACCATGATTGTGCTTGTCGTCAAAAAGATACGGTCACAAGCAAGATCACTGAGGCTTCAGAGATTATGAAGCTAGGGTCGGCATGCGTTAGCACTCCATCAATAGCAATATCACAAAACGAACACGAGTTTCTTTTACCATCGTAGATTTTATTGTCTTGTTTTCCCGTGTTTTATCAGATACGGCTACTTTTACTTAAACAGAGGCGCTGTGAATAAAACTATCAGTTCTTAGTCAGCGCTGTGCCCCGTCCCTTCTTCCCTCGTGTTTGGGCTAGTGCGCTGCTTTGTTCTAGAGTTGCTAGCTGAATGACATCGGATTACATCTTGCCGCAGCACGCATTAACCTTCGTGGCAGGTTACATCCCGTAGTATTAACTGTCTCAGTTTTTTTTTAATCTTTAATCTTATATTATGAGGTATCTGTAGTGGCTTAGGAAATTCAAGCACTAATGTGGTACGACCCAGGAGAATTGAGGGTAGCGTAAGAGCGGCTGCCTAACACAATCATTTCTTTGAAAGTTTGAGAATTTAAACGGCATTGAGCAAATGAAAAAAAAAAACTCAGACTTGACACTCTGAAAAGGGAGTTCTCGATACTGCTCGGCCATACATCATAAAAAGTGCTTAACACGAACCTGCGTAAAAAAAGGAGAGTAACTATACAACATGGCTGCTGTCTTTCACCTAGGTATTGCTTAAAAGCCTTCACCCGGACCCTGATTTTCCAGCATGCGCCGACAGGCCCCTGTAATAACATAGCAAACTGAAGAACTATTAGCACCATTGAAAAGTACGAAGCATGCATGAAACGGCACCAAGTAAAGGCTCATTCTGCGCAGGTATGACGCTTAGAACCGAAAATTTAGGAAGAAAATGGAAAAGAGGACATATTGGTTGCAAGTTTCCTTTGATTGATTGCGGCAAATTGTTTCCTCAGTGCCCATACGCCGAAATGATGTTACCACTGTCATGTTTAACAATTCACAAAGAGCTAAAGTTGTGGCAACCACTAGTATAATAGTTTCCATGCTTCAAAACCCAACATGATTGCAATGAGCAACCTGTTCCTTAGCGTGGCCCAGAGCAAGTCGTTCAAAAGTAGGAGTCACAGACTGCTTTTTGAGGGAAATGAGATTCTTGGTTAATATCCTCCGCAGACGTGTGCGAGATCATGTAAGTGAGAGGGTGCACACTTACACTGGCCTCGTCAATTCTCTTTGTACTCGCACTTGGCTGTTAGGCAACTTCGCTCCGACACCGAGCCCACACTCTTTTGAGGTCCTGGAAGGCTTCCTTTTCAGGCGCCGGTTCACAACCCTGGTGTAGCCACCGTCGTCTGAATCGGAGAAGCAAGATGACGCCGGGAGCTTTGAGAGGACATCCACGCTGGTGCCTCAATGTCTTGATAGGTCCACTCTGCTACCCACTGTACGCTGCAGCGACGGCGGGGCATCCCCCATCGCATGGGATGACGAGGTCGTCAGAAATGCGACAGAAACACAAATGTTAGAGAGAAATGCAGCGGCAAAAAAAGCGTTGCTGTTGCTGTCCTCGACGTATAATGGCGCATACCCACAACAGGGATTGGCTATGACTAGGCGCTGACTACTAGTTTTTTTTTTTATTGGATGTAGCAGAAATGAGATGAGGTCAGAAAAAAGGATTAACTCAGGTTTAGTGACAGAGGTCGTTGGCGGTGGTAAAGCAGCTTAAACTTAAATTTGTTCCAGGTAATGAACAAAAGAAAAACAACAGAAATTGATATATCAAAAAAAGAAAAGGTCGAAATAAATAAAAGGGGAAGAAGCGATAAATTGTGATGGAAGACTCTGATTGAGAAGAAAATTTTGAATGGCGCAGCAAACATTTCCATTTCTGCTTCCACGCACAGAAGCGCAGAGGGATAGAATAATCGCAGAAGACAGGCACGAACTGAGTTTCTGTAATGGAACTTCTAGCAGTCGCCTCCTGAACGAAATGAAGCCGCGGCAAGAGCGAAGAAAGTGATCTGTTATTTCTGGCTCAGAACAATATGGGCGCAAAGCGGAGATCGGTAGACCATGCCTATAGAGGTAAACATTTAAGTGCGGCACACGGCAACGTAGTCGCGTGAAATAAACTTCATATTTGCGAGAGATCGCCGCACTTTACTTCTCCAAGGAGGCAGAAGGTGCTGAGAGTCATCTAAGGAAGTGAGCGCTGGGGCGACAAATTTTCGCATTAAATTTTACGTACAATACATGGCTGCTGTCATGTACGCAGAGGTTGGTAAGAAAGCAAAAATTAGACCACTCAGAGATGCCTTCGCTAAGCATAAGCAACTTCATTGAAATAGAGGCCCTTTGGCAAAGTGTCTTGAATTGCTCTAACGTCGGGTAAAATCCGATTACAAGGGAAGATTTTGTCACAGAAAGAGGACTGACTATAACCGCAATTCCACTGTAGCACTCTCAGAGACCCTATTCTGCCGAGAGAGCTGCAGCAGAAACTGCATTTTCGAGATTGGTGCTCTTAACGTTTGTACCTTGTTCTTTTTTTTGTTTTAGGCTGAGAGATAGAAGATCCAGCAACATCAAGAGGAGACCGGCTACGTTTTTGCGCCCATGCATCGATATCCACCGTGCGGACACACACACAAAGTGCAACTATTGTGACTTCTGAGGCACAAGTTGGTGACGGATGCTCCTTTTGTGTTTCCACTAAAGAAATAGCCGACCTGACCACACTCTGAGACGGAGCTGCAGCAGGGTCCACAGATGACGCAGGAGAGGCGCTGGATTTGCCATTAAAGAATACATCTGTGACACCCTTACCTGACAGATGCACGAAGTGACAGATTTCACCAAACGACCCATGACATTCGCCGTAACCTTTCTAGGGCTGCTACTGTAGCTTAAAAGTGCACTAAAGAGGAATCAAAACTCGTCTTTTTACAGCGGAAACTCGATCTACACGTACCGAACATTCTTAGAAACATCCAATTATTGTCCTGTGGGGCCGATTTCCATAATCTAAATCAGATTTAACGCCCCTACTCCCGCCTTTTTGTGAACTCACCGAGTACGGTAGGAGTACTCAACTAACGCGTGGAGTACATTTCAGGCAGTCGCATGGCGGCTTCGCTTTCGCTTTTATTTCGTTTTTTAGGTTTCCGCGTCAGAGGTTACACAGCCACGCATTAGGTCCACGGAGATAAAAAATACGCGTGGACTGCTTTCGCCGATCGCTACGTATCACTCTGCTGACGGCAGAGGGGTAGGCCGCCACGGGACTGGCTTAAACGTTGGCTGACTACTGCCACCGTCGGTGGTGAGTTCAAAAAAAGGCGGGAGCCGGGCCGGTAAATCTCATTTAAATTGTGTAAATCGGCTGCGCAGGACAATAATTCGAAGTTCCTAAGAACGCCCGGAACGTGTAGACCGAGTTCGCGCGGTAAAAAGACGAATTCAGATTCCTCTTTAGTGCACCTACAAGACAGGCATTTAGAATCCGCCACAGTAGTCGGCCGCGCTGCCACACTAGAAAACCATATACCTTTTCCTTAAAAACTGCAACTGCCTCGCGCCTAGAGCAAATACTCTTGCCAAGAACGTCAGACACATTGCATTTCCTGAGCCCTCGCAGTACAGTTGAAATAAGCAGTAGAGTGGCCACCATTGCACAAACAACATGTATCATCTTTTTCAGAGCACTCTTTCTTCCTACCCCTCAGCTTCTATCCCACTTCCGCCATGTTTCCCCAGAGTGCACTCTCTGCGGAGAACCGCACGCCACCCTAGACCACATCCTCTTCGGCTGCCCTGCCGATCCTCCCCCGCAGGGACAGCCCGCCATCGGTACATGGGAGGAATGGGAGGCCCTCCTTGCGTCGCAGGACCCAGACGCGCAACTTCGCTGTGTGAACCGGGGTGCCAGTGCCATGGCCCTATGTGGCCTGGACACATGCGCGTAATGTGAGGGCTGTGCGGTGGCCCTGAGATCTTGTACGGTCCAAACTCACTTGCTTAATAAAGTTTTCCATCCATCCATTAGAGCACTCTTCGCACACCTTCAACTACGATGGACATGGGCTTCCGGCAAAAGTGACAATAACCGTCGGTAACTTCACTCTGTCAGCTACCCGGGTGCAGCGATGGGCGGAGATTCCCCCTGCAAGGGAAAGTTTCATTGCGACAGCAATATTACGACCGGTTGCAGCTCTGTGGGAAGAGGCGGCCGCGAGGCACATTTGACCTTGAAGGGCGGCGCGAGGCGCTGCCGTCGCCGCGCTCTCGCCAGCTGCGGAGTGTGGAGAGCAGGCTAGAGAACGAGGGGGGGGGGGGGGGGTATAAGATGCGTTCGCTCGCTTGCCGGCTCCATACAGATCTGTCCTCGCTTCGGCGAGTGCGGCTTCGGCCGCTTCGGTGTCTTTTGAGCAGCGTCCGCTCCGGCGGACGCATTGTTGCTGCGACGCGCGTCTTTCTTTCCTTTTTCTCTTTCCTCTGCTCTTTTAACTCTCCTCTATCTGCACGTGGTAGCGGTGGTGGCTCGGCTCGAGCTAGTAGCAGGCCCGTGCAATTTCCTTTTCATCCTTCTCTCAGTCACAACAACAACGACGACGGCTCCATCGTTATGCCGCCTGAAAAACAGAAAGGGAGGCTACGTCGGCTTGCCGAAGCCAGGAAACGACAACGGGCTTCGGAGACAGATGAAGAACGCGAACAGCGCCTTGCTAAGCGGCGCGCTCAAGGCGCTGCTAGACGGCGCACCGCGCCTCTATCGAAACCGAATCGTCTACAACCGGTGATGATCCCGATTGGAACGCTATAGAGGCTTACGCAACCTACCAGGTTTAACCAATGATAAACTTTAGCAACTTTTTTCAAGCACGCCTCCGAAAGACTAAATCGGGAATCGACAGCCCTCACTAGACCCTTAGAGCGTGCCAAGTGCGGAGAAATAGGAGCGCTCACCAAGTGATTTCCAAAGGAGGAACACCTCAGCAAATCCATAATACAGGCTTGGTCACACGATCTGCACACAAAGCCTCCTCAGCCGAACTGCCGGACGTCAGAAATCATTTTGAAGAGAGGTGAGATGGCCTGCAACGCAGTCTGGGCAGCATCCGAGTTGTTCAAACTGGTGACGACCCTACCCGAAGGGACGAACCGCAGCTGTGGCCTCTCGGCAGAGCACCCGCCTCGGCTTCGGGAGGTGGTGGGTTCGACTCCCGCCGCCGGCCGGGCACCCACCGGTTTTCTCAAAATGGGTACAAGCTATGCCCCGGGCTGGTGCTCGGCTTCCCAGGGTTGCATTGCTTGGGAAAGGAGCCTGCGCCTTCAAATCCCGTCACTGTGGGCAAAGAGTTACGTGGACAAAGCGAAATAGATGCAGGAAGCTTGTTTTGGAAAAAGGAAAATCACAAAGTGGCCCCACACTTTCCCCCCAACCCCAATTCACACAAACATAAGGAGGAAAAAAAATACACTTAAGAAAACACTGGGTACTGTTCTGCACTTCCCCATCTTCGCACCTCTAGGCCCACCCACTCTGGTCCCCTCCCTTGCCGAGATGGTGAGAGCGTCACTGTCCCGATTCCTTGAGGAATTCTTCGTAGGCAGCCGCAATCTCATCGTCCATGTCGTCATTGCAGCAGTTGTTGGCGTAACCGCTTCCATCAGACATTTCGATGTTCCCCATCCGTTCTGTGAGGAGGAGCTCTTGGATAAGCCTCTCCTCTTCACTGGAGACCGGCACGCCGTCGGGACCACACGTAATGGGAAGGCTGTCATCCGCCTGGCCAGCCGATGGGGATCTCTAATACGACGAACAGCGGCCCCAGTTCCTCTCACGAAGTTTAAGGACATTCTTGACCATCAGTGCCGTGGTCCTTCTGTCCTTCTTCTGTCCTTCTTCTGAGAGATCTCGCAGAGCTTCTCAAACACACTGTCGACGGAACAACAGTCGGTTTCGGGTGAGCCCACCTTCTCATAGTCATCCAGGCGGGCGCCAGTAAGCTTCAGCACCTGGATGGTGCATTTGATGTTCTCCTTGGTGAGCGACTGCAGAAGCGCGTGCATCACGTTGGGAATGCAGGCGGCCAGGCTCTTCACCTTGTAGGAGTGGTGCTCCCGCCGAAACACCATCTGAGAGAGCAGTTCAGCAATGAACAGCAGCAACCCGCGCAGGTAGGTGTCGCCAAAATCGCCGGACCCCACGTCGTTTCGCTTGACGCACTCTTTGTGACACCGGTCTAGAAGCATGTTTGTAAAGTCCTCCTCCACGCCTCGAATGTGAAGGTTGATTCCAAGATGGTTGCACAGGCGTGCCCCGTTATACCTGAAGTTAGCCTCTTTCAGTCCCTGTTGGAAGATAGCGTCGACCACCTGAGAGAGACCGCCAGCGTCGGTAATGCTACTCAATACGCTTGTGATGTCTTGTATTTTGGAGTCGAACTCAGCAGGACACAGCGTGACTTTGTCAATGAACCTCATGAGATCCAGCATTGCATACCGGTTCACGTCCTGTGACTGTGGTGAAGGTGGATAGGGTGGGCAGGGCTCGCCAACTTCCTGTGGCAGAGGGACTCTGAAGTACCTTGGTACGAACACCGGGGCCTCTGGTAAAGCGTGCTTTTCAGCACGAATGATGGCATGCTTTTATCGTCAGAGTAGTCTGCCGACGCTGGCCCGGCTTCGGGCGATTGTCGTAGCAGTGTGACCGCTGGCCCGGGAACGACGCCGCTTGCTTTCTTTCGCGTACCGGAGTTCCTCCTTGAATCCATATTCACCGGCGCTTCGGAGCTTGGCGGGGGGGACTTGCAATGTCACCTCGGACAAGGCTGGTCTACCACAGGGAGTTCCCCTGACCAGGAGAAGACGTCGACAGCCGCCCCAAGAACAAGGAGAAGAGCCCTGCAAAGGGAAGAACAAGCAAACAATCACATTCTTCATCTTCTTCTACACTGTAATAATGATACATACCCACGCGGGGGGGTTGGACAACGTACGGTGGTGAATGCCAACGTACTATATGTTTAAGGAAAGAAACAGCGCAACTAAAACGAAGGACCAAGAAAAAGAGAGACACGAACACGCGCTGACTTACAACTTACTGTTTTAATCGGAAAACCACATATAAATAATCTCTAATCGCTGCGTCACAGCCTCACGTCGTCATCGCAAACTACTAACAGAAAAGAAAGGAAAAACCATTGGCGAAAGGCTTTTTATACCAACTCGCCCACAATGCTATGTTGCTACAAGTAGTATATGTGCGGAAAAAAAAACTGAGTAGAACGGTAGAATGACTGAAATTAGAAAATGTTTTAATTGGTGAAATGTTTAAATAAAATAAGCAAATTAGATATGCGAGGAATAATATGAAATACGCTTTTGGGACTTGCGGTGGAAGTTAACACGGTAAGCGACCACTTGCAATAATGTAATCATGAAGGTAGCCGAAATAGTGCTTAACGAGAATCCCGTGGCGCTCGCACCAAACGAGAGCACAACTGGTAGAGACAAAGGGAGTCCTAACATGGAGGAAAAAAAACTGAGGAGGGAGCGGCCGGCGACAACCTCGAAGCCTAGTCTTAACAAGTAAAGATATAGTAAAAAAAAGAGAGTGTGTCCCCCCGTGATCACACCACGTGATAGCGTGCGGTAAAATCTAGCTCCACTGCGCGCGCGCATGCGCAGATTAGCGCGGCAGACTGACTGTAGATCAACCTCCTTGCTGTAGACGTCCGCGCCGCAGGTCGCACATACGCGCGCACTAAAACCTACCATAATCAAAACATAAAGGACAGACTCGGAGAGCGAAAAACTGAGGGAGAAAACGGCTTCGTAAACACTCGGCTTGCGAACGCTGGCCGCGTGACGTCACGCTCCCTCAGTTTTTTTTCCTCCATGAGTCCTAACCTCGAAAGGCAGTTTTCTTCTTCTTCCTCTTAAACCATGGCACATCCTCTTCTTCTTCCTCTCAAGTCATGGCACATACCCACATGGGGAGATTGGCCACGGTGTAGTGTAATAAACAAGGAAATTTGCGTAGGCGATTACGACAAAAATATCAAAGCCAAGCGTGAATTTTGAAAAATGTATCGATGAAAAACGACAGCTGTCGATTATTTAAAGTGAAATAACAGAGAATATTTAGAAGAAAAAATGGCTGAGGCTTAGGTAAGGTTAAGCCTAGTCAGATGCGAAGCATATTGATGGCTATAGGCTTGGTAAAGTTCCTCGCTTTGTTCTTTAGTTGTTGTAGAACGTTGTCGCCGAGCCGCATATTGAGCACGCCGCTTAGCCAGACGTTCATCCCGCTCTTCATCGTTCTCTGTGGCACGCTGAAGCTTTCACTTCTCGTTCAAATCAGCCCTGCTTCTAGGCGGCATCCCAACACCTGGCCGCCTCGTAAGTGCCCGGAGAGCGAGGCAAGCTCAGCTTTATACCGCTGCTGTAGCGTCACGTGGTCAGCTGCAGCGCCTTTGATGTGGAGCCTCCATTGCCGCGGCCGACCGCGCGAGCCGGCAGCCTCTCTCTCCTCTGCTGTGACGTCATGTTGTCACGTGGTCAGCCGCCGCGCCTCTGATGTGGAGCCTCCACCGCCGCGGCCGACCGCGCGAGCCGGCAGCCCATCTCTCCTCTGCTGTGACGTCATCTTGTCACGCGGTCACGCTAAAGGTCAATGGTAGCTCCACCGCCGCGCTCGACGGGTTGTAGTATAGCTCTTCAATTCACTTCACTTCACTTTATTTTCCTTAAAGACCCTTTTCCAGGGTGTTACATAAGGGGTGGGGTTTACAAAATGCAGGAATCAACAGTGCTTGAAAATGATGATGAAATATTCTTCGCATAAAATAAAGAAAACCTTTAAGAATTTTGAAAGTTTTGGCAAATCGACCTACCAGTTGCAATTATGTCAGCGACTGCTGCAGCATTTTTCTGGGACTGCCAGCAGCGCGTTCACTTAATGACTCCGTCATCTACACACGAACGGGACCCCACAGTTTGAGATTAGGCCAAACTTCTTTGCTTTCGCTAACACCAACGTTCGCGCGCGCTTTGCGCCTTGGGCCCACCCTTGGCACTTGCCGCGATCACCGCGAGACCCCGAGAAGCAAGACTGAATTCTATTTACGCCGCGTCTAAATTCTCGCTCCCCTCGATTTCACAGCCCGCGCGTTCATCCAGAGACAAAGGCGAGTTCGTCCCTCGACTCACATTCGTTCCGGCACTTGGATTCTGACCTGCTGCCCATCGCGGGTAAAAAAAGCGGTAACGGGAGACTGACCGCCAGAACTCGCCGTACAGAGCAGCCCTCGGATGCGACTACTTGAGTCATAAGCGATGCTGTCCCGACCTCAGTGGCCCTTCTGCGAACCTCCGATGACGGGTTCTTCGCCGTGTTCAAGGAGGACCTCAGCGCCTGCAGCGAGTACTTCGACGCGCTCTTCAACGGGCCGCTGTCCCAGGCGAGTCGAGGTGACTTCCTCATCCCCGGGGTAAGCAAGGAGGCGCTGAAGGCCGTCGTGAATTACGCGAGCGTCGGCGACGCGGCGATCACGACCGACAGTGTCGAAGACCTCACCGTCGCCGCGGACCAGTTGCTCGTTGATGGCCTGCTCAGTGAGTGCTGTGCGTTCATCTCGCGAAACGTGGACGTGGAGAACTACGTCATGGTCCTCGAGATGGCGCTCTTCTTTCACCTGGAACCATTGCACAAGCAGGTGCTCCGTTTCATGCTGGACAATTTCGAGCGGGTGTACGCGGACAAAGGCGACTTCCGCAGGCTGAGCCTGCAGAACCTCGAGAGCTTGTTGGCGTCGGACGAGCTCAAGGTACAAACTTTAGTGTGGGCAATTAAAAAAAATAAAAATAATAGTGTCCTGCCCGCACCGCTTAAAGCACAACGGGCTTAAACCAATGTAAAATAAATACGGGAGAGAAAAAAGGAATTTTGCATTGCAGAAAAAAAAGGGGGGTCTACAATCACCAGCGAAACCACTGACGTGGAGTAGCCCGGCTCAGCGGCTTTTATTTTACGTTGAAGATTATGTATTAATTGCATGGCTTTCTTGATTTTCTTGACTTACAATTCTTCAGTAAATTAAAATTCTGATTAGTTAGAGAATTCTACTCTTAATTTATATTGATGCCTATTCGGTCTTCACTTCACACTTCTTGTTCTACATTTTGTGTAGTAACTGGGCGGTGATGTTCTTTCTGAAGACGCTGTCCTCCAGCTTGATACTGGACGTCCAACAATGTGTCGGCCATGCTGTCGGTGTTGGCTGTCCCAGCATACTTGGATTCCAGTCCCTGCGGTCACTAGTTATCGTCTGCCGTGCCTTTCCTTGTGGCCTAACATTCTGCAAAACTCACAACTCTAGAACACAGGATTAATTTCTCTATTCTCTATAGTCCAAATAACTAATTCGTTTACTTTTTCTACTGTAATTCCTGTCATTGTTGCATGAGAATGTTGGGAGATATTTCCACTCAGAAGGCCATGTTTAGTGTTTCTGAATTCACATCTTCTCCTCCCTTGTCCTAATACATCTATTCCCTCCTACTTGCACTATTGTATTAAACACACTGTGCAATAATTCCTCATTATTTAATTTACTTTGCTCACCCCTAATGGGGCGGCCATTGTGTTGTACGCTACCCATTAATTTCTGTACTTCTTATTCTACTTAAGGCGTTATTATCAAGAACTTGCTGGAATTCTCTTACTGATGTTTCTTACGTTTTTTTTGTGTTTTTTTTAACACTATATTGATTCTCTTATTGTTCCATTGTTATGACAGCAAAAGATAGCGCCAGTTCCACATGATGTTTTTGTTTACTTGATTACCGCTAAGTGCACAACATGCCTCCTCGGGGCTTGGGAATCAAACGAGAATGCCATGGTGGTGAGTGTTTTTTTTTTCGATGGTTGCCCCTAAAGGATCATCTTTTTGAGCTTGATTCGGTCAAAGACCCAGAGAGTCGGTGATGCTTGAGCCCACAGGGAAGCATTGAAGTTGTCCGATACTTAAGGTGCTCACCTCATAGGGAGCTAGTGGACTTGTCTTCAGAGAGTGAATTCGCTCGACCCGTAGGGAGCCGTTTACTTGAGAATACAGTGAGTGCCGTTTTGGCCCGAAAGGAGTTCGTGGCCTATGATGTCCACCGGTGGACCGCTCTGCCCGAAGGGAGCCGTTGCCTTTTGTGCCCACTGTGTGAGCTGCTCGACCCGTAGGGAGCTGTGGAAGAGATTGATGTTTGATTTACTTCATAGTGGTGATTGCTCACCATGTTTGGTCTCTCAGAGTGATCCTGGGCTCTTTCTTTTCGACTGAAGTATCCTAGCCCACCGTTGGCCTCACTGTTCTCTTTCCCTTTCCTCCGTCCGGAGACGAAATCATAGGTTAGCGCTGTCCTGTTCCTTACTTACGTTCGTAGCCTTTTTCGTTTATGAGTGCGGTCATCTCTTCTATGATCTTTACGGCTTTTTTGTTTTTGACTATTTCTGTTTTGTTACTTGTGCTGTCATTTGATAGAACTTGTTTTAATTTTTTTGTTAACACCTTTGTGATATCACAGTCTGTAATAAAATGATCAAAGGTGTCTGCCTCTTTGCCACACGGAGAATCTTGGTTGCCTATGCTAAATCGCTTTAAATAAAATGGGAATCGTCCATGACCACTAATTGCCTGAGACGACAAATGATTAGTGGGGAAATAGTTTGGAATACTTTTAACGGTTTGGATCCATTGATATGCGTACGTTTCTTTTCCAAATTTTGCCACTATAATTCCCATTTATGTTGAGCTTCTCTGTAGAGTTCGGTTTTAACGAATTTTTTAGTTATTGGTACTGTTACATCTAACCCCGTGTTCTAGCTTTATTTGCCAAATGATCTGCCACTTCATTACCGACGATTCCTCTATGTTCTCTTACGTAAGTAAATGTTATCTTGTGACTGATTTGTTCTTTAACTAATGTCCTAATCTGATCTATAAATAAGTTATCATTGTGTGGATTTTTTAGTCCTTGTAGAGTTGAAAGGCTATCACTAAGTATCTGGTAGTGCTGAGAATTGCCTTGTACACTTCTAATATATCGTACTGCCTCTTTGATAGCCGTCGCTTCGGCGATGAAATTATTTGCATGTTTTGGTAATCTAAATTGTTGAGAGTGTACTACATCCCCATTTTTATCATAAACCAGGAAGGCCGCCCCAACTGTTGTTTCGGTTTCTGAACCGTCTGTGAAAATTTGTTAATCTGATGGTTCGATTTCATTGCCAAAAGGAATTTTTGTCTTTTTGCTGGGTGAATTGTCAACTTGTCCATTCTTTGTGCAATTTCCTCCCCCTTAAAAGTTTGGTTATCCCATTCAAAATCTTCTTCATAGCGTATGATGTTATAAAGACGCTTTTCTTTCTCAATAATCAGATGAACTGGTAAAACATTGCACAGTATGTTTAATGATACATTAGGTGTGGTCCTATAAGCTTTGAAGATCTTTAATAGTGGTATTCTTTGGATAGCCTTGAGTTTCCTGATAATGTGTGAGTGTTGTGTGTACCATACGGGTGATCCATAGACAATTATCCTCTCGATTGCTCTCTTATATATTTGTCTTAAGTGCCCTGGCGTCATTCCCCAATTTGGTCCTGTGAATTTTGATAGCCGTAACGTTAACGAGGTAACCTTCTCCTGAACTTGTTTTAGATGTGGTAGGAATGACATGCCTTTATCAAATATCACTCCCAGAATGCTCATTTCTTTTACTCTTTGGATGTTGACATTATCTAATTTGATTTGTGGTGGTCTTTTCTGATAGTTTTTTCTTCCTACTAGTAAATATTGACATTTACTATAATTAAACGGAAGGTGATTATCTTTTGCCCATTTAGAAATTTGCTGCAGGGCTTCCTCACTGTTTTTTTCCAGTTCCATACGTGACTTACCGCTTACAGTTATTGTAATATCGTCTGCAAAAGCTTGAATTTCAAATTTTGATTTTTCTTGAGTTAATAATTCTGCCATAATAAGGTTCCAAAGCAGCGGACTTAGGGGGGGATCCCTGTGGAGAGCCCTTTTTAAGTTGGTATTGTAATTTAAGATTTTGGGTTTCATACTTTATTATTCTTTTCTTTAGTGTATCTAGAATTATATTCTTTATGTTACTAGGGAATTTGACTTTATCCAGTATTGGTTTTACGTTATCTTCATTAATTTGATTACATGCATTTTTTATATCCAGTGATATTATTAGTAGTTTCTTAAGCTTTTCTGTTTCTCTGGTTATAATTTCTTTTATGTGACTTAGTGCCATTGTCGCTGAAGTTTTATGCTTAAACCCATACTGTCTGCCTGGAAGAAGGTTGTTGCTTTCCAGGAAGTAATATGCTCTATCATTCAGTAGCTTTTCTAACACCTTTCCGAAAATGGAGTTGGTGGCTATGGGTCGGAAGGAGTTAGCAGCTACTTGGAATTTCTCCCTGTTTTTGGGGATTAAAAATATCCTTGATATTTTCCAAATCTCAGGAAGGCTTCCTAATCTAAGTGATGAATTGAATATATTAATGAAGAACTGTTTTTGTTTACTGTACAGTTCTTGAATGAAGTGTGTCCTTAAGTTGTCTGGGCCTGGTGCAATGAACTGTTTGAGTGTCCCAACGACACGGCTAACCTCGTCCTCCGAGAACTCTACGTCACGACTTTGTTCTACTTCACTTTCCTCCCCACTCCTTCTTTCATGTAGTCCTTGGGTGTTCTCGCTTACAGTTATGTCGCTGTTCCCTTTTTGTCCTTCTTGGGAACCATTGTCAACATCATACAAGTTCCTAAGTATATAATCTACAGCCTCTTCTTCTCATTTAGTCACAATTCCCAAATATGTTGTAATACATGGTATTATTACTGCTGTTTTAATTTTTTTGGCTGCTAATTTACACGGCAACGTGAAAGGATTCTTGCTTGCCTGCGCACACAATTCCTTCCACGATTTGTCCTTTGCATCATCTAAATTCTTTTCATATTTTTTTACTGCCTCCTTGTATATTCTTTTGTAGAATTCTCTCATCTCTCCTTGAGCTCTTCGAAACCTTCTTCTATGAGCATTTACTTTTTTTCTTTCCATTTCTAGCTCTGGTTTCCAGCAGGGCTTGGCTCTTTCTGTTTTGTTCTTAATTACTTTAGAAAATTCTTTTACTAATTGCTCCACTTTCTCATAGAATGTTTGAATTATACTATTCAATTCCTCTTTTGACTGGATGATCTTGTTTGCGGTTTCAGTCATCCACCATCCACGTGTCTTTTCCTAGGGTCTCAATGACTTTGAATTCGCCCTTTTTTGTAAGTCTTGTTACTGGCTCCTTTTGTTCCGAGAACATTTCTAAGTAAATATACCTATGGTCACTACATGAATAATCTTCTAACACTTCCCATTTCTGAATGTGTGTGTACAGAGATACTGATGTCATGGTTAAATCTATCCAACTTTTGCCGTTTGTGGTTTCAAAGGTTGGAAGACATTCTGTGTCGTTAATTAGCTCTAGATTATTTGACGTTATAAAATCCATCATTCGCTTTCCCTTTTCGTCTGTGACGTCCCCTCCCCATACAGAACTCTTTGCATTAAAATCCCCTGCTATTAAAGTATGACATGACGGAAAATTCTGTAAGACCCTATCTACCATGTCAAGCGTATGATCTAGGGTTTCCCTTGGTGAGATGTAGCAGTTTATACATAGCACTTGATGGCTTCCAAAATTGAGTTTCACGGCTACCATGTTCTGCTCTAGCATAATAGGGAAAACTGAAATTTTTTCGTTGTGAATTACTATAGCAGTTTTTGGATTAATTGCTGCCGCTAATATTTTCTGCTTAATGGGGAAGCTGATTATTTGATTTTGTAATGCATATGGCTCTTCAATTAAAGTAATGTCTGGTTTGAGTTGAATTTGAAAATTAGTGAAATGTTTTGTAGCTTTAAATGATCTCGCTAGATTTATTTGCAGAACTTTGCCTATGGAAGCCAAGTTGGTTGTCCTGATTTTAATGGCCTAGGCTCTCTACAAGGGCCCTGGTTTCCGCTGTCTGTGCGGCCTGGAAGGTGGGGCAGTCGGGCTCCAGAATGAATGCTGGCACTCTTCCCGGTCGCGGCCGCTGTCCTCACACGCCTCACAAAAGAATTCTTTCTCGTTACACTGACGGACGTGGTGCTCACCTCCGCAGTCAACACACCTGTTGGGCTACCTACACAATCGCTCTGTGTGTCCGATGGATGCGCAGGATTTACATTTTGGCACGAACGTTGCATCATATAATGGACATTTAGTCCACTGGATGTTGATGTCGGAGCGCCCTCTAAAGGACTCAAAACCATTTTTTGTCAGCTCCAACACCACAGTTTTGGTGAATTTGCCTACCCTTTCGTAGACAACATTTATGTCTTCTTCTGCGCATTGCATGTCGTTCTGCATCATAATTCTTGGAACAATTTCTTCTGCTACTATGTCCTTCGGGACTCTGGCTATCTTCACCTGCGGAAGCTTTTTCTTTGGTCGTCGCAGTTCGACCTGCTTCCTGATGATGTTGGACTTGTTCACCTCGTCTTCGATTATAGCAATGGTGTCTCTAAAGCTAGAAGCAATAACTACTCCCCCTCTGCAGGGCCTCATAGTGACATCTTTAAGTCCCAACGCACATGGGTCTATATTCTGACGAATGAGGTCTGCTACTCCATTTGGACTCAGTTCATTCGCGTAGATGATGACTGCTTCGCTAGGAGGTCTTTGTGCCCTCTCGATTCCCCTCGTCTGGGGGGCGGACGGTTGTCCTCCTCTCTCCACTGCATCCCTCCATGCAGTGTTGACTTGAGTGGGTCTCCCCTCGCTAGTCTCTCTTTCTCGCATTCCTCTGATGTGGCTTTCTATCTCATGGGTAGACTTCAGTTTGGCCACATTAGTCAGAATGTCATTGACTTGCTGTTCCGCTTCCATATTGCCGTTTGTTATGACTGACACACGTGTTATTGCCCTAAAAATTGCGGCATCAATTTTGCCCATTTTGTTCAAGACAGAACTTTTCGCCACTGTTTCACTGTGCATTGATGAGCACTCGGAGATGAGGGGTGGAAAATCCACGCCATCCTGACCTTGTGCTTCCCCAAAAATGGGTGACTTGGGAGGCTCAACTATGGCAGTATCTCCTTGACCCCACTCCTCAATGAAATAGCTATTCCATGCGTCCGCCGTTGGCGTGGTATCTTGCGCTGCCTTCTCCCTCTGCCCACTAAGTGTGGGAGGTGTATTAGTCTCATTTGTTGGGGGATTCTCCTCGATTGTCTTTTTTGCCTTCTTATGTTTCTTCTTCTCCTTATCCCTTTCTTTCTCTCTCGGCATTTTCGGGCTCTCTTTCTATCTCCTCTCGACTTATATTTTTTGTTTTTCCTTCCCCTTGGGGGGTAGCGGTTGAAATTCAAAGATATCGCTACAAAGCGAATATTGGTTTAAGAAAAACTTGAATTTTTTTTTTGAAAAATACTCTCACAGAGTGTCTTAACTATCTTAGTACGCTCAAAAACTCTTTAAAAACACAGCGGAACTACTCTGGAACGCTCAAAAACGATTCGGCGCGATTCCGCCAAATCTAGCGAATTTCAGTAGGAAAGTGTAGTAACAATTAACTTCCCCATAGAAGAGAGAGAAAAAAACGATAACTCGGCACCTAAAAGAGCCAGACTCTTGAAATTAACAGCATACGAAAGCTCGCATTTTTCTGGTTAAAATGGTATATAACAATACGTATTTGTGTTGAGAGAAAAAAATTTAAAACAAAATTTAACACAAAAGTCACCTCTGTTAACACGTGAGCGAGGTTTTCCGTTAATAACTTCTTTAAGAATCAAAAAACGAAAATAAGATAAGGACGGGTATATTCCTTACACTTCAAGGATTCTAAAAATATATAGTTTTATAGGTAAAAACTAAGTGTTGAAAGCGTGAGAGCAATTTTATATCCTCCCTAGTCGAAAAGGCCTAGCTCGGAGGCCGTTTGTTTACGTTACAAAATTGACGATAACTTTAAAACAAATTAGTCTAACAGGATAAATTAGGCATCAAAATTATCCGAAAGACAACGCGATTAAGCTACAGACATTTAAGCTGGTTATGAAGGATACAAATGATCATAAAAACGTTATATGTGTTCAGCACATGGCTGTGTGCTTTGTTTACATACAACAGAGGTTGAAAAACACTTATAATTTAAAAACTACTGGACGGATTGAGCTCAAATTTCGTACAGAGGTGCGCTAATCCTTTATAAAGGAGTAGTGCAAAAAGTTTTCACTCACGTTGAAAGACTTCCAGGCGAAAAAGTCCAAAAACTCACCAGCGAGCACCAGGCTGCCCCCACGGCCAGGAAACGCTGATGATGATAGTAGCTCAAGGTACAGAGGGAAGAGGTCGTCTGGGAAGCCACATTGTTCTGGATCAAGGCGAGTCTTAAAGAGCGCAGAATGTGCTTGAATAGGCTGCTGCTGCACATCCGGCTCTGTGTTATGAAGGGGAGCTACTTGAGAAAGGTCGTCCTGCGGAACTCGCTCGTCTCCAACAACCCTCTCTGCAAGACGATCGTCAAACACTGACACAGGATTCAGCAGTCTGAACACGAGGCGCGCATTTTAAATCCGAGCCGCAGCTTATTCGTGCAACGAGTGGCAGCTGACATCATGTTCGTCTACGGCGTGATTCACAGCGGATATAAGAGCAACACCTGGGAAGTATACGACCACAAGACCAACGAATGGAACACTGTGCAAACAGACTTCAGGCAGGATCTACTCTTCGGCCTGCAGTGCGTCTCTGTGGGACACAGAATCTACGTCATGGGTGCCGACATCGTCAAGCTGAGCCCATTCTGCTACTGTTTCGACGCGGTCTCCGTAAAGTGGTTGCCCATAACGCCTATGAAGCATCTGCGGGCGTTCTTTGGCATAGCCGTTCTCGATCACTGCGTTTACTGTATCGGTGGCTCGCCCAACG
Source organism: Amblyomma mixtum (assembly GCF_055824585.1). Classification (NCBI taxonomy): domain Eukaryota; kingdom Metazoa; phylum Arthropoda; class Arachnida; order Ixodida; family Ixodidae; genus Amblyomma; species Amblyomma mixtum. The sequence goes on along the minus strand of NC_143021.1, from coordinate 68,877,705 downwards.
GGATCGTCACGCTTGACACGGCCGAAGAATACGACACGGTCACGGACTCGTGGCGAACTGTAGGTCGCACCAACCACCCTCGGCTCGGCGCCACCTTTTGTGCGGGACGTGTCTATATAGTGGGCGGTTTGTCCACTGAAAATCTACTTCAGTCCGCAGAAGAATATGATCCCGTTACCAACAGGTGGACTTTTGTAGCTCCTATGAAGACCGAACGGCTCTTCCACAGCCTGGTGACGTACAGACAAAATCTACGTGGTGGGTGGCCTATCGTGCAAGGCGAACATCTGCGAAGTCTACGACCCAAAGAGTGGTAAGTGGTCCAAGGGCTCCAAGACCAAGACCTTTACGGACAAGGTCGTGGCGGTGGTCCTGGACGACAAGATCTACGCCATCGGCGAGGCAAACCAGAAGGACTACAAGCGCTGCCTCGAGTATTTCTCGGGCAAAGACCAGAAGTGGCACGCGGTTCCGGGCTACGCGCCTCCGCGGTGGTTTTACTCGGCCTGTGTGCTCAGGAACTTGCCTAATGCCTAGTACTACATCAACAGACCTAATCACATGGGCTCAGAATACTCTTGCGCTGTATTCTGAAAGCTCTCAGTTGCAAGAAATTCAATGATAATTAAAACGTTCTACATAACGTTTACTTTTTTTAACGCAGTGATGCATTTAACGCCTACATTTGCGGTTTTAGGCGTCAGTCAAAGCCATGGTATTTTTTTGCATGCGCCTCTCTGCTATGTGGCACGTATTTTTCCGCTCTTTCGGCGTGCGCACAACTCTTCCGTTATCGGAGACAACGAGTGGGGCGAGACTCGTCTTGTCAGTCCTTGCAGTATCCGTTTGAAGCTTTTAATGCAGCCAGCTATTACACAGTATGAATTACGCAGATGCTGCTGTAAATGTGTTGTGTATGCAACAGAATTGCGAATCGTTGTCAATTGCGTTGTAAATTGCGAATCGGTGAATTTATTTTTACAAGCTCTGAAGGATGTATAGGGCTCTTATGTATCCTTGTTTTGGGCCAAGTCCGATGCCTTCGTTTGCGGCCAGGTTCGATGTCATCATATGTTCTGTCTTTGTAATCGATTTTATGTTGCATGTTCTGGTTTTTGCTCTGTTCGCTATCTGCTTCTTTTGCAATGTACTTGTCATTTTTATCAATATGTTTGTACCCCACTCCTGCCTAAGGCCTGTAACACAGGCCGGCAGTATTTGCTAAATAAATAAATTAATAAAAGAACAGTTATCAGAGTAGCTGCAGCTTAATGTCACGAGAATTATTCGGAAGTTCTTCAGCTCTCATTTACTTTTGCATGAAGGAAGCACTGCGAAGTAAATATCAATAAACTGCCTTTCCTGTACTTCTAAATCATTCATAGAACTGGCTAACAAAGCGATGTGAATGCTGCCGCATTACTGAATCTATGTCAGATACAATAACAGATTTAAACACTGATATTGCCGCGTGATATTGCTGCGAGAAATTTCAACTTTCTTTTTACTTATGGGGCCGCACGTTTCAGGACAATCCGAATAAAGCAAAAAACCAGCTCTGTAAAAATAGTTGAGCTCAAGCAAAATAGATACAGCTATAGAAATTTGAATTTAGTAAAGCCGCACCCAGTGATCAGAAGTGTCAGGTAAACAAATGGGATTCACGACATTTGAACTTTGAGGAAGATGGCGCAGAAGAGGGCTTCAAACGTTAGTGGACCACTGCTGATGCAGCAGTTCTTACCTCTCATCGTTCCAGTGTTCACGAAGTTCTGGAAATATTTTCAGAATGAGTCAACTGAGCAGAAATTGAGCACTGCCAGCGCTATGCCAGCAAGCACCCGTTAAGACGCTTCAACCGACGGGTGATTAGAGCGATTCCGCCTATTATACGCTCTTTCATTTTATTCAATATAGGCAGCTACCACGGCTGAATTTATGCTTTTGTTAAAGGTTGGTTCATCAGTACAATGTGTGCTTTAGCTCAGTTTTATTTGTGCGTACAAGATAAAAGTCTGAATCATCCGATGCAGCTTACGATGATGAAGGAAAGCCTGTCTGTTTATACGATATAGATTCATTTATACTGTACCACCAGGCTTATTGCTGAATTAGATGCTTCCATAGCGCTACAATTCTAAAAAGAAATTGGAGGCGGTCAACTTCATTTCTGCCTATCAATACCTCTTGACTGCATTAAAGCTGCGCGGAACAACCTAAAAGCTGAAAGTTGCGTACACGTACACAGAGTTTAAGCTAATTTCTGTTCTCGTAGGCGCGCAGCACAATTTCATCCGATAGAGAGGTTCGTAATAGACTTAAATTGCGCTGCTCGCCTCGCTCCCTGTTTATCAATTTAAAGTGAGCTGAAATCGAACTGCTTCTATGTGAAACACTTGTACGCGCCAAAACAGGATCAGGAAATGCAGCTATCTCGAAAACTGATTTCTGTGGGCTTCGCTATCTTGTGCCAGAGAAAGGATCTATAAATGCGTTTGGAAAGGAAACGTAGAAATGTCTTTTACGCTGCGGTGAGCAGTTTCCGAGCAGATGTACAAATGCTGATGATTTCATAGTACTTCAGCAAACGTGAGACTCCAAGACCTGGCTCGTGTCTTAGCAAAAGTGCTCTAAACAAAAAGTACCTATATGTATGGAATGTTCAGTCCACGTTCACAATGCAGTTCTGCTGCAGAATTATTCCTTCCATAGTTGCTTGCATTTTTGTTTTTCAGCGTTGTTAGTATTAGTGGCGAAGATGAGGCAATTATCAGCGAGAAGGGCTCTGTTTTGTTTTTGAAACGGAGCAGAAATGAGAGTGAAATTTGTTCGGGATTTGCGTTACATCGCATCTACAGTTAACATAAAATTACTGCTTCAATAATCTCGTTCGTTCATCCGATTTTGATTTATTAACTTGTATGCATGTTAACCTGAATTCTTTTAGTTATTCGTCTGGTATCGCTGATATTCCAGTTAAGACTCGAACGGCTCTAACGATCAACGCACTGTTGAGGGGATTCTTGACGGGTGGAAGGTACGATTTGGCTCGTCTCTGATGAGTCTCGTGAGGCAGCGTAGTTCGGATTTCGTGTAACAGTATGTCGTTTTATTTGCTCAAGAACACGTGCCACAACGAGGGGTTATTCGAAAAGCAGTGCACGTTATTCGACATTGCACGGAGGGAATTAGGCGCCCTGGTACGCCAATTAGAAAATGAATCGCCAATTAGAAAATGAAGAACAGCGCTAAAAAATAGAGCTTAAACTGGCCTTGAAGCGAAACGGTTCCTTTTAAAGCTTTTATTACTGCTTTAATAAAAGGTTAACCATAAGCCGAAATTACAAGCGAAATAATTTTCATGCCTCTGGTGTGTTTTAGAGTGAAGCGCTAAAATGTTGATTTCCTTCAGAGCTGCGATTGGTCAGAGGAGTAACACAACACTGATCATGCCGTGTGTCCTTGCTGACTTACTATTTTTTAAAAATGATATCCAATCATGAGTATGGAAGCACATGCACCGAATATTAGTGATTATTTTGAGCGTTAGCATCCAAGGGCATGTTTGCATGCGTGATGGTTGTTGTGACCGATCGCGGAAAAACGCACCTTTTTGCAGTAATGTTCTGCGCATCCGCCAAGCCTCCTCGTCCGCCATTATTGCCGACCATGTCAGGTGGAAATGGGCAGAAAATTGCTGTACGTGTTCTTCCAAGAAAGAGCTTCTGGTCACTTGAAGAAGCGAGGAGGCGCGGTCAGTTTCGCCAGCGCGGATGAAAAAGATCAATGTAGTGGGGAGCGTGTGTCGATAAATGGCTCACGCCTGCTTATTCTGGCTAGGCAAAGCCAGCGTAGCTCTTAACTATTGTCCTAAAAATAGCCCCGCCACCCCACTTTCGAGAGAGGGCCATCTTCGAGAGGGGAGGCGGTGAGGGCGGCATACTTTGCTGTGCAGCGTCTTCGAGCAGAGGGAACACAGCTGGTTTTAAGAGTAAAAAAAGAGTGTAAGTTTTCTGAAAGAGACTAAAGGCCTCCACGTGGCTGTTAGCAGAGTGGATCGTTAGTCCATGCGCCTTCAGATAGCATAAATCGTGAAGATGCACTCTTCTTACACCCTTTTTTTTTAGAGTGTACCATGAGTTTTGTCAATCGGCAGAAGGCCCAGATAGACTTACAGGCGATTTACAGCAGAGTTCCAGGGGTAAACATCATCGTTTACATGAAGTTTATTAAAATACAGACGAATGCGGTCCTCCTCTTTCCTTATTGTTTTGGAAAACTACCACACTTTACGGCGCTTATCACGAACAGCCTCAGAGTACTCGCGTGATATACTTAAGTTGGTGTTGAATAGTCGTCGCCAAGAATAACGATAGATTCGACTTCCTTCTAATTATACAAGTTGGCAGTAATGGGACGTTTCTTGCCAGCCGAAAGACGCCCTAGACGATGAGCTCTGGCAAAGAAAACGTCTAATGCCAAGTTGCTCTGTCCAAAATTCTCTGATATCCCACTCTGAATCTTTCCAACGCTCAGATGGACCGCAATAATCGATGCCGCAAAACAACACGTTGGACCACCTTGAGCTATTTTAAAGTTCCTCCACCTTGTCCTGAACTTTTATAGAGATATCAGCACTTGACACAAGTTGATTGGAGGGTAGTGTTTCAATTTTGCATTCCTGTTTATTAACTCTTTTAGTCAGCTGTTGCAGGTCATTGCTGAGGGTGACGTGGAGGTTCAAGATCTGATTTATACATTAAAGAATGCTTGTGTTCACCTCAATACGCTGAACGGCTAAAACTACAGCGTCAAGTTTCCCTTCTTGCACTGTAGTCATAGGGCCTACGTTTTCCAGCAAACCACCAACCTCCCATAGATGCCCAGATTAAGTCTGAACGTCTATGTACCAAAGCAAAATCTCTCGGACGTCTTATCTACCAACCTTTTTTCGTGGAAAAGCTGGAGACGTACCCACGACATTATATCTGCCTTAACCTAGACTCCTCGTAGATATTACTTGTCACGTCCTGGGTATTTAAGTGAGATATATAATTTAAGAATTCCATATTTTTCAATCGTTCGATATTTCGTGTTGCCTTACTGCCTTTAAAGTTGGAAATCGCTGTTGACTACAAATTGGAGGCATGACCAGCGCTGCCTGTGTTTTTGTGTTTTTTCGTGCTCGCTTCACGGCAACATTATCCCACCTAGAAAGAAGAAAAATACGGGAAGTAGTAAAGACGAATCTGAATGCACATGCATCAGGTTTCTGACTGAACTGTACGCAGCTGGTTTGAAATGCCAGTCACTTTGGTCAGGATTCGCATTGTTATTTCATTACTATTCTTACATTCAATTTATTCATCCGCAGCAGCGGTTGCGGCCGGGAGCACGCATTCTGAACTGTTTCTTTCCGCCTGTACAGATCACAGCTGCAAGGAACTGCCGGCAAGAAAACTTCATCTACCCTGGCTGCAGCGCTTATCGCCCCAAGAAAAAGCATCGTGGCGGTGGCCGTGTCTACTGCCTACTGTCTACCACAGCGCGCCTGCGCGGGACACCAAGCCCCTTGGTTAAAAAGCCCTGCAAGAAGCACCTTCGCATCAGTTGGCAGCAGCGGTTGCGGCCGGGAGCACGCATTCTGAACTGTTTCTTTCCGCCTGTACAGATCACAGCTGCAAGGAACTACCGGCAAGAAAACTTCATCTACCCTGGCTGCAGCGCTTATCGCCCCAAGAAAAAGCATCGTGGCGGTGGCCGTGTCTACTGCCTACTGTCTACCACAGCGCGCCTGCGCGGGACACCAAGCCCCTTGGTTAAAAAGCCCTGCAAGAAGCACCTTCGCATCAGTTGGCAGCAGCGGTTGCGGCCGGGAGCACGCATTCTGAACTGTTTCTTTCCGCCTGTACAGGTTGGTGATTTCTATCCACTCTTAAATAGTCATAGTCGGATAAACACTCGGCCGTAGCTTCTGCTGCCATATTCCTGTTCATGCCCATACATTGTTTTTGTGTGTTCCCGTGCGGACTGTTTCACTCGCGATCTTGTTTTCGCTTATCTCCGTGTTGCACCACGCTCTGGTGTAGCAATGACAGGAAAGCAAGAGCTCTCTAAACTTTTCGAAGACCTTAAACGTGAATTCAAGAATGAATTTAGAGAACTGCGCGAATGCCTGGAAAGAGACTTAAGGAAAGAAATCAGAGAAATGAAGGGATTTTTGGAATTTGCGAACAAGAGCTATGAGGAAATGAAAACATCTGTTAGTGAGCTGAAAAACGAAAACTCTGATCTAAGAAGCGCATTGCAGGGTCTGGAAAAGGACCGAGATGCCCTGCTCGCAAAACTCAAGGATCAAGAAGTAAGGCTGATGCAAAATGAACAGCATGCCAGGTGTTTAAACATAGAAATCAAAGGTGTACCAACGGAGCCAGCAGAAAACACCCTGGATATAACCAGAAAACTTGCAGATGCACTTGATGTACCTTTCGAGGATTCTGATGTTGAAATTTGCCACCGGGTTAGGACAAGTGGAAACGCTGATAGTCCTAATATTGTGGTGCAGTTCACACACAGAGCCAAGCGCGACTGTTTCCTAGAGAAAGCAAGAAAAAAACGGCTGACAACAGAAGATATACAGTTAGAGTTGCAGCCCAGTACTCCGATTTACATCAATGAACACTTATCTCCTCCCATGAAACGCTTGTTTGGAGCGGTCAACAGCAAAAAGAAAGAACTCGGCTGGAAGTATGCCTGGTATCGAAACGGCAAGATTTTCGCCCGGAAATCAGAAGGCAGTCTCATTGTCCCCATTTGCCATCTTGATGATTTGCAGAAAATGACTTAGGAACAACAAATGTGTTCATCTTTTCTGGTGGCTCCTTACTTAAAATATGGGTTATCTGCCGTCCGAGGTAAAAGCTTTTATATCAGATAAAAAAACCAGCAATGACATTTTTTCATCAAAATGTTCGATCGCTTGCACATAAGACAGATGAACTGACCATGTTAATACATAGCTTTAGGATACCGATTACAGTCATAATGTTAACCGAAACTTGGTTAACGCCTACATCACAATTGTTCCGGCTTTCTGGTTATCAGTCGTTCTTCTGTAGTCGACATGATAAGCGAGGGGGCGGTGTAGCGCTTTTGCTCAAAGATGATATTGTTGCTGAACCAGTCGGCGATTTCACCGCTATAACTTCTGATTATGAGGTATTAACACTACAAAACCGTACAAACTTGTTCTCTGTTGTGTACAGACCACCATCAGGTGATGCCACCCGCTTTCTTGCTTTCATTGAAAAGCTTTTTAGCTATGCAACAGAAGAAAAAATGAATCTAGTTTTAGGAGGTGACGTCAATATAAACATGCTGTCATCTTCTCCGCTGCAAAAGGATTTCCAGACTCTAATTACAACTTGCGGTTTTTCGAATACAATTTCTACAGCAACACGCGTGACTGTTGACAGTGCCTCCTTATTGGATGTATTCATATCAAATATAAATATTCATTCGTTAAAGGCCGACGTTCTGTACACTGATATCAGTGACCATCTAGGCATCATTCTACTAGTAAGTAAGATCAATCATTTGATTCAGGAAACTAAGGAACCAGTTTATGTTCAGTCAATCACGCCATCAAATCTGGAGGCTTTTCGCCACGCCATTGCTCAGCTAACTTGGGATAGCCTTTATTGCGCACAAGACAGTGACTCTGCATATTCCGCTTTTATTAATATTTTTAAGCCATTATATGATACACACTTTCCACGCAAAAAAATTACAAGGCCATCGAAAGCGCGGAAACCTTGGCTAACCCCTGAGCTTCTTGACATGATCAAACAAAAACATTTTTTATATGCCAAATTTGTAAAATATAGGGATGAAGCCTTACTTAAGAAGTTTAAGAAATACAGAAACAGTTTAACAAAAAACTTAGAGCTGCCAAAGATGCTTATTTTTTCAGCAATATTTAGTGACCCTGCTAACCAGCGAAGTGATGTACTTTGGCGCAAATTGAATGCTTTGTTACAGCCTAGCTCCTACTCAGCTATTCCTGATATATTGAAACATGATGGCAGCAAATTTCTGTAGATGCAGTACCAGACGCATTTAATGAAGTTTTTACTCAAGCACCGCAACAGGACATAGAACACAGCCTCACTAACTACGCTCAGTTTCTTCCAGTAAACAGGAATGGAGCATCGCTTTTCCTTGCTCCCACTACCTCTCTTGAAGTTTTTTCATGTATCAGAGCTACAAGCAATAGCAAGTCACTAGATGCCGATGGCATCCAGATTCGCCCTGTAAAGTTTGTGCTGGATATTATAAGCCCTATTCTTGCCCATGTTTATAACATAATATTACCAACAGGTACCTTTCCTAAGAGGATGCAAATCACTCGCGTTGTTCCCGTCTTCAAGCGCGGTGATAAAACTGCACTGAATAATTATCGGCCTATATCAATAGTTCCAGTATTTTCTAAGGGTATTGAGAAGATAATGCATGAGCGATTACTCTCATTCTTCAACCGCCACCATTTGATTGCAGACTTTCAACATGGTTTTAGAAAGCATCGCTCTACGGAAACAGCCCTCCTGAGCCAAAAAGAAATAATTTTAGACGCGTTCAGGTGTATGCTAATGGCATTAGGCATATATATAGACTTCTCTAAGGCTTTTGATGTAATTAATCATTCCATCCTTCTTAACAAATTAGAAATGTATGGTATGCGTGGCATTGCCCACTCGCTTTTGTCATCTTATCTGTCCCACAGGTCACAGTTTGTAGATGCCAATAACGCAATATCTTCACGGAAGGCAGTTACCACTGGTGTGCCGCAAGGAAGCATTTTGGGCCCACTTTTATTCTTAATTTACATAAATGACATTGCAAGCTGCACAGATAATGCTACATTCGTTTCGTATGCCGATGACACAACCATTTTTATTACAGGCAACGTGGAAACAGATTTAGAAATAAAGGCTAATAAGACACCACCACAGATTAGAAGGAGCCATATGCAGAACACGGCCATGGTCAGCCGAGCGCCTACGCGTAAATTAGCCGTAACTGACTCCGGGCGAAGCCATACTGGTGACAGTGACACAGCTGTCCCGTCAAACGGATGGAAACAACCTATTCGAGCGCGGTAAGTGCAGAGATCAACACCCATCACTGCAGGATTAACGGTTCAGAGCAACACAAAGCAACACACAGTTGGGATCTGCAGCCAAGACTTGGGTAGTTGTCTACAGGGGCAATATAATTGTGACACTCACCTAGAATGTGAAGAACAGCAGTGTGTTACGGACAAGAATTCGGCTGCAAATCCCATTTGACAGTTGGTCGTCAGACCTTTTATAGCAAACCCGGTAGGGGCGTTGTCACAGGCGATGATACAGGCGATGATGTCAAGGGCGATGATGTCACGGGCGATGATGTCACGGGCGATGATGTCACAGACGATGATGTCACAGGCGATGATGACGCTTGTGCTGTGGGCGATGCTCACGGTCGGATGATACTGGTCAACACGTGGCGGTGATTAGCTGCCACGAACGGTCAGTAGTCAGATGGGCCGCGTGGGTTGTCACGGTCCCTAGAATGTGAAGAACAGCAGTGTGTTACGGACAAGAATTCGGCTGCAAATCCCACTTGACAGTTGGTCGTCAGTCCTTTTATAGCAAACCCGGTAGGGGCGTTGTCACAGGCGATGATGTCACGGGCGATGATGTCACGGGCGATGATGTCACGGGCGATGATGTCACGGGCGATGATGTCACGGGCGATGATGTCACGGGCGATGATGTCACGGGCGATGATGACGCTTGTGCTGTGGGTGATGCTCACGGTCGGATGATACTGGTCAACACGTGGCGGCGATTAGCTGCCACGAACGGTCAGTAGTCAGATGGGCCGCGTGGGTTGTCACGGTCCCTAGAATGTGAAGAACAGCAGTGTGTTACGGACAAGAATTCGGCTGCAAATCCCACTTGACAGTTGGTCGTCAGTCCTTTTATAGCAAACCCGGTAGGGGCGTTGTCACAGGCGATGATACAGGCGATGATGTCACGGGCGATGATGTCACGGGCGATGATGTCACGGGCGATGATGTCACGGGCGATGATGTCACGGGCGATGATGACGCTTGTGCTGTGGGTGATGCTCACGGTCGGATGATACTGGTCAACACTTGGCGGTGATTAGCTGCCACGAACGGTCAGTAATCAGATGGGCCGCGTGGGTTGTCACGGTCCCTAGAATGTGAAGAACAGTGTGTTACGGACAAGAATTCGGCTGCAAATCCCACTTGACAGATGGTCGTCAGTCCTTTTATAGCAAACCCGGTAGGGGCGTTGTCACAGGCGATGATACAGGCGATGATGTCAAGGGCGATGATGTCACGGGCGGTGATGTCACGGGCGATGATGTCACGGGCGATGATGTCACGGGCGATGATGTCACAGGCGATGATGTCACAGGCGATGATGACGCTTGTGCTGTGGGTGATGCTCACGGTCGGATGATACTGGTCAACACGTGGCGGTGATTAGCTGCGACGAACGGTCAGTAATCAGATGGGCCGCGTGGGTTGTCACGGTCCCTAGAATGTGAAGAATAGTGTGTTACGGACAAGAATTCGGCTGCAAATCCCACTTGACAGTTGGTCGTCAGTCCTTTTATAGCAAACTCGGTAGGGGCGTTGTCACAGGCGATGATACAGGCGATGATGTCGAGGGCGATGATGTCACGGGCGATGATGTCACGGGCGATGATGTCACAGGCGATGATGACGCTTTTGCTGTGGGTGATGCTCACGGTCGGATGATACTGGTCAACACGTGGCGGTGATTAGCTGCCACGAACGGTCAGTAGTCAGATGGGCCGCGTGGGTTGTCACGGTCCCTAGAATGTGAAGAACAGCAGTGTGTTACGGACAAGAATTCGGCTGCAAATCCCACTTGACAGTTGGTCGTCAGTCCTTTTATAGCAAACCCGGTAGGGGCGTTGTCACAGGCGATGATACAGGCGATGATGTCAAGGGCGATGATGTCACGGGCGATGATGTCACAGGCGATGATGTCACAGGCGATGATGACGCTTGTGCTGTGGGTGATGCTCACGGTTGGATGATACTGGTCAACACGTGGCGGTGATTAGCTGCCACGAACGGTCAGTAATCAGATGGGCTGCGTGGGTTGTCACGGTCCCTAGAATGTGAAGAACAGTGTGTTACGGACAAGAATTCGGCTGCAAATCCCACTTGACAGTTGGTCGTCAGTCCTTATAGCAAACCCGGTAGGGGCGTTGTCACAGGCGATGATACAGGCGATGATGTCAAGGGCGATGATGTCAAGGGCGATGATGTCACGGGCGATGATGTCACGGGCGATGATGTCACAGGCGATGATGACGCTTGTGCTGTGGGTGATGCTCACGGTCGGATGATACTGGTCAACACGTGGCGGTGATTAGCTGCCACGAACGGTCAGTAGTCAGATGGGCCGCGTGGGTTGTCACGGTCCCTAGAATGTGAAGAACAGCAGTGTGTTACGGACAAGAATTCGGCTGCAAATCCCCCAAAAAAGCAGCGACTGCTGCAGCATTTTTCTGGGACTGCCAGCAGCGCGTTCACCTAATGACTCCGTCATCTACACACGAACAGGACCCCACAATTTGAAATTAAGCCAAACTTCTTTGCTTTCACTAACACCAACATTCGCGCGCGCTTTGCGCCTCGGGCCCACCCTTGGCACTTGCCGCGACACCGCGAGACCCCGAGAAGCAAGACTGAATTCTATTTACGCCGCGTCTAAATTCTCGCTCCTCTCGATTTCACAGCCCGCGCGTTCATCCAGAGACAAAGGCCAGTTCGTCCCTCGACTCACATTCGTTCCGGCACTTGGATTCTGACCTGCTGCCCATCGCGGGTAAAAAAAGCGGTAACGGGAGAGTGACCGCCAGAACTCGCCGTACAGACACAGCCTCGGATGCGACTACTTGAGTCTTGAGCGATGCTGCCCGACCCCAGTGGCCCTTCTGCGAACCTCCGATGACGGGTTCTTCGCCGTGTTCAAGGAGGACCTCAGCGCCTGCAGCGAGTACTTCGACGCGCTCTTCAACGGGCCGCTGTCCCAGGCGAGTCGAGGTGATCACTTCCTCATCGCCGGGGTAAGCAAGGAGGCGCTGAAGGCAATCGTGAATTACGCGAGCGTCGGCGACGCGGCGATCACGGCCGACAGTGTCGAAGACCTCACCGTCGCCGCGGACCAGTTGCTCGTTCATGGCCTGCTCAGTGAGTGCTGTGCGTTCATCTCGCGAAACGTGGACGTGGAGAACTGCGTCATGGTCCTCGAGATGGCGCTCTTTCACGTGGAACCATTGCACAAGCAGGTGCTCCGTTTCATGCTGGATAATTTGGAGCGGGTGTAATATTAGGCAGCCGCGCTAGCCTTCTTTTGCGCTATGCTACCTGTACCAGATTAAAATTCCAGAGGAATTTACTCATACTCTAGCACTGGGATACGTTATGTCCCAGACTGATGCAGCTGTCTTACTAAAGGCAGAGAAGCTTTCAGTGTGGGTCATGTGTGCTTTGCGTGAACACATGCACAGGATCATCTGCTACCATTCAAGTCCTCTGTGTACACAAATGCAGGTACAATAGAAAACCCACATCACAAATTTGGCTGGTCTGGTTGGCCAAGCATGGGCCAGCTGATAGCACGAAGCAGCAGGTGCGACACGTACCATCATCATCAGCCTGAATACGCCCACTGCAGGGCAAAGGACTCACCCATGTCTCCACATTAACCCTGTCCTTTGCTAGGTGTGGCCACCATATCCCCGCAAACTTCTTAATCTCATCCGCCCATCTAACTTTCTGCCACCCCCTGCTATGCTTGCATTCTTTTGGAATCCAGTCCGTTACCCTTAAGGACCAGCGGTTATCTTGTCTTCGCATTACAAGCCCCGCCCAAGCCCATTTCTTCCTCTTAATTTCAAGTAGCATGTCATTAACCTGCGTTTGTTCCCTCACCCACTCCGCCCCCTTTTGGTCACTTAATGTTAGACTTATCATTTTTCTTTCCATAGCTCACTTTGCTGTCCTTATCGTTTGGCACGTGTTTTTTTCTTTGTAATAAGGCATACAGTATTATACACGGATTACCACATGGCATCCTCCTATGACCGCTAAATCATTTATAATCAAATTTCTTTCTCCTGCTGTATTTGTTTCGGTTTCAACAGCTGAATGATGGCTGTGACATCAAAGCGAGGTTATTGGTCGCGTGGGGCATGAAAAACTGCAATACAATTGGTACTTCTGGCTCTTAAGGAATGCTGGCGTCAGCGCAGTAGCGAATTAAAATGATGAAGCAGCGATTATAAGTGCAGATTTTCCACGCCTCACGTGACCTATAACCTCTATTTGATGTCAAATCCATAGTCAAATTGTTCACCGAAACAGGATGGCAGAAAAATTTGATTATAAATTATTTAGCGGTCGCACGCGAATACCAGATGGTGATTCATGCATAGTAGTGTCTTCCGCACCATTATAGAGAAGAAAACATGCCACCAAGATTAGGTGTCTATACTCTTTTAAGCTGAACTCTTTTCATTAGCCTCCATGTTTCTGTCCCAAAAGTGAGAAACATGCAGGCTGAAGAAAAGATTTCAGCTTAAGTACCAAAGTGGCTCTAATCACATGATGAAGCGGAAAAACTCTCGGCACTTGAACAGAGAACAAATAGGAATTCCAACAAAATTTTAGATTCTTGTAAGGCTATCAAGCATTTCTGAATATTGTAACCTGCACTTTCACACATACAGTACGCATGTATGTCAAGCTCACCTTCAGTAGCCCTGTTTTCCGGCTGTAATTATCACGGTCTGAGCTCAATTACAGATTTAAAACCAGCCAAAAGATGCAACACAGGAAAAGAGAAGAAAACAGGTTGGACTATCAATTGAATTTTTTGTGAAGGAAAAGAAGGCTTGCATGAAGATACGCACACACATGATCCACACCAGCGAAAGGCAGGACAACAAATAACTGTCACTGATATACAAGCACGTCATCTAAAAGAGAAAATTCTTTCTGTTGAAGATTGACTAATGGCTTCGCTACTCATGCAGCCGTTGCCTTGGAGATATGCATGAAATACCTTACAGATTTGTTCACCACTTCTATACACCACTGAAGTGTCAGAGAAATCAGGCGTGCACACTGATGGGTCATCTTATGATTTACACTCACGACATTGGCACTGTAGTGCCAGATTAGAAGCTGCCTTCCCCCTAACGAGTTAGTGCTCACTCAGGAACACATTAAAGACACCTGCACATATCCCTGAAGTAGTTTCTTGCACAAACTAGCGGAATGTGATAAACCACTTCTTGCAAGTCCTGAACCTAGTTTTATGGGATACCATGCTGCTATCCCGGTTTTTAACAGCAGCGCAAAGGCCACCAACACAATGCTTGGCGCAAAAATTACATTTAAAAATTTTCCCGCCACTCGATTTGAACTCATGAAGTCTACACAAAGGACTCCATGATAACCGTTCTGAGGTGAATGGCAGTGCAGCCTAGCCTCTGGAATCTGTGCCAAAAAAAAAACGGAGTCAACGCATCGCAATTTACTTCCGAAATCAGCCGGTGCTGATGACAATTGTATTTTTTGCTTTCTCTGGCTTATAAAGCTCCACTTTCAGAAAAAGTGACGTCTTTGTGGTTAGAATGCGGAACTCCATCATCACAGGTCAACTTCAGTTTGCCATCAGTGTCCCTTTAATGCCTCAAAGTTGAACATTAGCTCCATCCATCGAGGAGGGCTGTGCATAAATTTCGACCACCAAAGATTCTTTAACATGCCCTGACATTGCATAACACACGAGCAAATATGCATTTCGCCTTGTCGAAACGAAGCCACCGCAATTCAATCCCACGTCTTTGGGCTCAGCAGCCGAACACCAATGCAGTAGGCCACAGCAGCAGGTGAAAAACAAGAGAGAGCCCTTAATAGGCAACCTAACTTGCCAAAATCAACATAACGAGGGGTCACACAAGTAGCAGTGGACTAGGAAAATAAAAGCTACTTGTGTCGGAAGATGTCTTCAGTGCTTACCTCAAAAGCTTGCTTGCTTGCTGGGTATCCTAGCACCAAGTGAAAGGCTGGCACAGCCATACTGGAGAGCTTGAAAGAGGCATTGCTGGTAAAGCTACGTGGAGCTTGCTGCAAGGTAAAAAGACACATTTAACAGCAGCACAGTGCAAAAAATGGACTAGAATCAAGCATGTAAGGCAAAATGCAAGGCACAAAAAGGAGCCGGTCGCAGAATGGAGCAAGACTGTTTAACCCCATTTCGAAGTGGGCCTGGCAATTCATAACCACGGCAGTCATTCACAAGCTAGCCTCAGACGAGACATCGCTTGCATATCGATATGCAGCATCATTTCCACAATACATGCCACCATTCAAAAGAACAGACCACCACAGAACGATATTTTCAGTAGAAGGCTGGTTTGCTTCAAATTCTGCATGCGTCCCTCAATTTGAAATCTGCATGATTAGCACTGATTTCACATTCTCACAGGTATGATGAATTAATAGTGCCAATTGCAGAAAAAGCACACTTTTTCCTTTAACATCAAATAAGGTATTGGAGAGGTACCTCAGCATATTTAAGTCAAAGTCAGATTTATTTGCGCCATTGGTTATAATCATGAAACAATCAAGTTTATTCTTCGTACATATTAAAGGCTCAATTACCCTTAAATTTCACTGCAACTTCGGGATTTAGGGCAAATGGAGCTAGGGCGCCTGTGTGCATTTTGCAGTTGTTTGTACCATTTCAGCTCCGAGCCAAAGTATGAAAAAGCGAATGCAAAAATAGAGGCGAAAAACTTCAGAGCAATTTGTTTTTATCTCACCGTTCTGCTATTCAAGGCTCGACTACACTGGCTCGGCTATAAGTACGAACGCAGCTGGATCATACGGAGCTTCGTACCTTAAATACACAATTTCTAAAAGTACAAGTGAAATACAAGTGAAAGAGGAGGAAGCTCAATCCTAACGCATACAGCTGAATCGCAGCCTACGTAGTTAAACTGCTCGAGCGCTGTTACTTCAATTACAGCGTAACATGCGGCGAGAATGTAAAGCCCGGGCCGAAGATCTATTGGCGGGCACATATTCCATTCTCGGCGAGAGATGAATGGCAGTACGGCGGCAGTACGGCGCCGATATCGTGCACCCCGCGATCGGATCAGCTGTGCATATTTGCATGGCATACTGACCATGACCGTGTGACCACTGACACTACACGCGCATTCATGCCCGTGTGCCGCCAGCACACAACCTTTCAGCGCTGCGTGCTGCCGCGATAGGCACTGCGTCTTCGCGTCTATGTATTAGCTGTGTTGACGTGGCCAGTTGTGCGCAAAGGCTTTGAAATAATGTACAGGTTCGAAGAAAATTAACTTACCCCCAAGATGCGAGATGTCACCCGAGTAGTGGTCTCCCACTAGCCGCTCCGCCATGGAGGAAATGAGCCCCGCCGTCAGCATAGCGTTTCCAGTGAAGGCGCGCAAAGGACGACGCGCTATCCGTCGAGCCCGCTGACGCACGCTATACACAGAGGTTTACTCAGCACCTTACCACGTTTTCGTACATCGCACCAGCGAATTTCACTGCTGTCGGCACATCACATATCGGAAGAGTGACAAATGATGCCATCGATGGTTCATGCCCTTGGCACCACAAAGGAGGACCACGACCATGCCACGACAAACGTAACGCTGACCGCCATGCTGTCCCACGACAATGCGTTCGTTGGCTAGCGCTTCGGCCAGTTCCGGCTTCCTTCGGCCCGTTTAGAAAGGCATCGCCTCCAGGCATTCCTCCAGGTCGTCTCTTTCGGGCTCTATGCTTTTGGGCAGTGCGATAGCAAAGGACTAAAACCAAATGAAACTTTTGTTACAAAAATAATTATGTTCTTGTGCACATATTAGCATTAAAAACTTGAGAAATTTGTGACGCGTGGACGCATGAATATGCGTGTCGGTACATGCGTGCGTGCGTGCGTGCGTGCGTGAGTGGGCACGGTCTAGCGCGTCAAATCCAAAGCCTATCCGACATGCTGCATGGTTTCCATAGAGTTTCTTACTATTACCTAGAGGGAAAGCTGGCGGCGCTGCACTTCAGCCACCATGGACGCCCAAAGCATCATGGGGCGGTAAGCTACTTGTTGCGGCACAGTCGTAATTTTTTGCGCACATGGAGTTGCACTACTAAGTCGTTTCATTCCGAAAACGCTGTTCGTGTGTGCGCAGACGACTTTCGCGCGAAAGCAGTGGGAAAAACCAATAGTAATGAAAACGCAACGACACACGACGCCAATAAAAGGTTTCACTTTTCCGAAATGCCATTAAAAAACCTCCTATAGTATTTAAGCAACAACATATTTTTTGAAAACATATTTACTTTTAAAAGTGCGCCTGTTAATTACGATCTATTAGTTTTTATAGTGTTCACTACTTGGCCAATAGGAGAGCAAGTCATCTCTTATTTTGGGCAAACTTTGCACTTAAATGCTTTTCTGCTCGTTTGTTGTAATCATTAGACAAGATATTGAATGTTATGACGTTTGTAGTTATCAAACAGCTTTATTTTTCTATTATTTTTTGGCCAAATGTTGCAGTTCCGCAACAAGTAGCTGACCGCCCCATGATGCTTTGAGCGCCCATGGTGGCTGAAGTGGTCTCGAGGGGTCGCCATGCAAACTCCCATAGACGGGCTGCCAGCTTTCCCTCTAGGTAATAGTAAGAAACTATATGATGGTTTCTGAGATCACCGCCGTGAGCTTCGCTTGTTTTCTCGTGTTGCTGCTGGGCGCTCTTGCGCGCCGCTGTTACTGTGCTGGAATCGCAAAAGAAGGATTACCGGTGTGTGCTGCCGGTGGGCGCGCTCTCATCCAAGAGTGGTAGCAGCTCCCAATTAAGCGATCCGTCGGGGCATATGTGTTATGGATGTCTGGTAGACAACGATAATGAGGTCAGCAGTGCGGTGCCGTCGTTTGATGAGTCGAACCTTTCGGCCTATTGCACTGCTAACTTCGTTGCAAAAATGCCTGGCTCATAAGCAGCGACAGTGGCCATTGTTTCTGTAGTGTGTTTCGATTACAAGACGGCGCCCTTCTACAGTGTGGCTTCCTTGGAAACTTAGTCGGCGGTGTGCTTATTGTGCCTGCAACGTCTGTGGCTGTCAGCTCAAACTGACCGCCTGCGAGCGCTGCCTTCTTTTGCGATGTGAACGGTGACGGGACACTTACTGCCTGTGGCCGGAGCTTATAGCAAAAGCGAAGAGTGTTTTGTGTGAAGGTTTGACGAAGTGCGTGTGTCAGTCTGGACCCTTAGCAAGTCATACGAGATGCGACATGCAAAAGTGGTCCACCAGTCGCTTCAGCAGAAAGGAGTGCGGAGGTTTTTTTACGTTACTTCAATCGAGAACTGCCCATGCAAACTCGTCTATTGCCTAAACAGCATAGTAAAGAACCTAAAGCAACAAAACTGATGTTTCCATGCTGTATTTTGATTCCGCACTCGTGCTAGAGGTGGGAAATATGTAGCAGTTATTGGCGGAGTTACAGCCTATGAAGCACGTGCAGCTTCATGCAATTGCAGGTTAGGATATGCGCCTTACTTGGTATTGACTTTGTGACCAGACATGGACATCTGTTAACTAAAAGAAATTTATTTGCTATAGGATTCTGCAGCATTATGTATGCTTCTGGACACTGAATACCGGGCGCGTCACCTTTCTTGAAAGCACTCAGATTTGTCTACTTATCAGTACGTTTGAGATGGGAAATTTTTATCAGCTTCTTTTCTTTATTTTATAATTAGCTATACGGCATGTTGGAAAAAAATGTTTTAAGGAAAAGTATTTCAGTTTAGAGTAGAACAGTTCAACAAAGTTGTTTTGGGTATTCTGGTAACTTCAAGATGGTATCTGATGGTTGCATACAGATGCGCTGAGCTTATCCTTTCATGCTTTTTATGTGTGTGTAGATCCCCTGGGGAAGTTCAGTATTAGATGTTGGATTTCATAGTTCTGCTACAACTTTTATCTTCCTTTCTACACATGAAACATGACTGAACTCGATTACATTCCCCAAGCAAATACCTGACGCCTTACAAGCGTTCCTTACTGTGCACAGTTGTCCCAGTGCATTATATCCACTCATGTGCAGCGCACTGTTGTGTTGCTCTTGGTCTCCGAATGTGACTCTCAGCAATATGATGGAGTCATAGTCCATCCAGATGGTCTTTGTGGTAGTGCAAATTTCAAAACAGATTGAAGAAGAATGAAGAGTGTGATACTTTGTCATGCATCATGCAATGCTGGTGCTAATCAGGCAACATGTGTGGTATATATACTTCGCACATTTGAGATTCATTGGATTTGTTCTGGAGCCATACTGGGAATTAATTAATCGATCTGTGATTTGTCACTGAAATTGAGAGAGGGCACTAATTTCTGAACTTTTGACACCAACTGTGAATTCAAAACTGTCTTTTCATGTAGGCTTACATGGCCTTTTTACGTGTATATAAATTTATGCTAATGACTTTAAGTTTTGGAAATTGCCTCGTAACATTCCTGTTACAGCTCACAATTCGCTTTCTGCACGTCATGTTTGATTGAATCTGATTATATCCCCAAGCTTGTTTGTTGCACCTAACAAACACTGTTGCCCTTTCAGAGTTATTCCATTGATTGACTCCGTTCGAGTGCAAGCAACAAATGGTTGTGTTGCTTCTGATTTCGAAATATGGCTGTCTAGAAGAGTGCGGTGAGGGGCTAGTTGGTACGACATTATGAGAACAAAAGTAACTGCGCAAAAGGACGGGACAAGAGAAAGAGAACCACACGGGACAAACGCAGACTAACAACTGATTTATTCCACCTACTCCTCTTTCCTTCAGCAGCAAAGCGCATGCGCACCAACCACAAAAACAAAAAACAGAAGCGACACTCATCTCGTGGAATCAAGGAACTCGAACTCCTTGCGGTACAGGTGTACTGAAGCATCGCTAATGCACTTATCAGGCCCTAACCTCGCGATTTCCAAGGCCTCGATAATTTCTCGTTCTTTCTTATCCCTCGAGCGTCCGATAATCTTAGTCCTATCGAAAAGCGGATTACAATCTCTGTCATCATGCTTGCAAGTGTGCATCTGCCTAAGCATTGTCACACTTGCAAGCATGATGACAGAGATTGTAATCCGCTTTTCGATAGGACTAAGATTATCGGACGCTCGAGGGATAAGAAAGAACGAGAAATTATCGAGGCCTTGGAAATCGCGAGGTTAGGGCCTGATAAGTGCATTAGCGATGCTTCAGTACACCTGTACCGCAAGGAGTTCGAGTTCCTTGATTCCACGAGATGAGTGTCGCTTCTGTTTTTTGTTTTTGTGGTTGGTGCGCATGCGCTTTGCTGCTGAAGGGAAGAGGAGTTGGTGGAATAAATCAGTTGTCAGTCTGCGTTTGTCCCGTGTGGTTCTCTTTCTCTTGTCCCGTCCTTTTGCGCAGTTACTTTTGTTCTCATTATGGCTGTCTGCATGACGGGCAACAACATGAGTGCTCTGGATGGCTTTCATCATGTATCTATAAGATATCTGTAACTTTCAGAATTGGTTAAAGGAAGAGCTGAAGGATGCTGTAAGAGTCATTAACAGCTTGTTTTTTACATTATTTTACAATGAACTTGCAATGTTGACAAGTTCTTGCTCTTTGTGCATGTTGTCATGTACAGGTCCCTGCAGTATCGAAGGGAACAACCATTTTACACTAAAAGATAATTTTTTGGTTATTTGTTTGCTGAAGTTGGAAATGATTAATGGGTACTTACGCCAAGACGAAAATTATAAAACAGCAAAACGTGAGCTTATTGCTCATTATTGAGAAGTAATCATTAACTGAATGCTCGAACTTTGTTTGCTTTCACACTAAATGGGCCTTTACAGTCTCGACAAGTTGCTACTAAGCAAGCAAACGCACACATGGCCACACGCAGCCTCACTGAGCTTGCTCAGTATGCACATAAGCACGCACAGCTTCGGCAAGCCCCCTCTCAGCACGCAGATGCCCACGCACAGAGAGTTGTCCACGAGAGTCCACGATTTTTTTTCACGCTAAGAGTGTGCGTGGATGTCCATCAGGGCACAGTACGCGCACATGTACACACAGGACGCACAGAATGCGTACAGGTAACGCACAATTTCTGCGCATTCGTGTGCAAAATGAACGTGATCGTACAAAAATCACTTTTCTCGTGCAAACTCACGCAGAGTTTTTTCAATAGGGTCCCCATTCACAGTCCCTCTTCTGACAGCCCCTAATGTACAGACAAATATAAAACAACAAGCAGATATATTAGGTGGATATTTTTCTTATGTATCTAGTTCCTCTCACTATACAGACACATTTTTACAATATAAAAACACTGCTGAAAGAAAAAGACTGCCGACAACGGGCAATGCTCACGAAGCATATAATAGTCCAATTACACTCCAAGAAATTAAAAGCCTACTTTCTTCCGCTAAACAGACAGCCCCAGGACCAGATCGTATGTATCCATTACGAAATGCTCGCCCATCTGTCCGAACCCGCTGTAGACTCACTTCTGAAAATTTTAGTAAAATATGGGTATCAAGAGAAATACCGGAGGATTGGAAAAAAGCAATTATTGTACCACTGTTGAAGCCAGGAAAGGAGCCTACCTCCCCAAGCAATTACAGGCCCATAGCCCTGACAAGCGTACTTTCAAAATCCTTTGAAAGCGTTCTGAACATAAGGTTAATGTTTCTATTAGAATGCCGTGAACTTCTGGACATTCATCAGTGTGGGTTTAAAATCCATGCTCTACAACAGACCATCTAGTCCGCTTTGAGAACACAGTCCGAGAAGCATTTATGCACAGACAACACTGCCTAGCGGTATTTCTTGACTTGGAGAAAGCCTATGACACCACATTGAGGTTTGGCATTCTGCGGAACCTTGGACACCTCGGCATCCGCGGTACGATCCTGAAAAGCGTGAGTGACTTTTTGTCCAATCGCTCATTTCAAGTGCGTCTTGGTGCCACCTATTCTAAGGACTTGACCCAAGAGAACGGTGTGCCTCAAGGATGGATTTTAAGCACTACGCTCTTCATAGTAAAAATGATTTCCCTAGCAAAAATAATTCCAAAGTCCATCATGTATTCACTCTATGTTGGCGATTTCCAGATTGCTTGCACATCCTCTAGCGTTACATTGTGTGAGAGGCAAATAAAGCTGACAGTAAACAGACTAACAACATGGGCAAACAAAAATGGTTTCAAGTTTTCCTCGCAAAAGTCAGTAGCTGCTCTGTTCTCGCTTAGAAGAAGACTGCACACTGATCCCGCCCTTTTAATGATTGAGGTCACATTACCAGTAAAAGATGAGCACAAAGTTTCAGGAATAACTTTTGACAAAAAACTCACATTCCTGCCACACATAAACACACTTAAAAAGAAAGCTTCTCGCTCCCTGAATATACCAAAAGTAGTGTCACGAAAACACTGGGGTTCCGACAGAAGTACTTTGATTTGGGCTAGTTGGTTCATATCTTGAAAGTAGTTCGGACGGCGCAAAACAACAAAGACAAAGGAGACACGAACACAACAGGACGGGCGCCAACTTGCAACTGAAGTTTATTGCACCAGACCCCTACATTTTATGCATCACCCCAGCCATATCTCGCAAGCCTATCACACAACAAAACGAAATTATCATCAAAAGTCCGAACACCGGAAGTAGGCGCAACTATTACAGACAGATATGCCTTCTGCACTATACACATGATAACATTTTCCTTATTTTATAAGTCTTAAGATTAGAAGAGCGCGCAACCCACATGAAAGCAATTCATTCTCAAAAGAAATACACACGCTTGATCAAGGCAACCAGAGCGCAAACTCAACAATCCTGATTTAACACAAATTGTGATAATGAAAGAAAGACCAACAACAAACGCGGAAAATTTTGGTGGACATGAAAACTTAAACCTTCGGGGAAACTCCCCAGCGTCAAAGAACTATTTCTAGCGTCAAAATTTAAAATCATTGAGCCGCCGCGGTGGCTCAGTGGCTATGGTGCTCGGCTGCTGGCCCGAAAGACGCGGGTTCGATCCCGGCCGCGGCGGCTAGAATTTCTTTGGAGGAGAAATTCTAGAGGCCCGTGTGCTGTGCGATGTCAGTGCACGTTAAAGAACCCCAGGTGGTCGAAATTTCCGGAGCCCTCCACTACGGTGTCTCTCATAGCCTTAGTCGCTTTGGGACGTTAAACCCCATAAACCTAAACCTTAAAATCATTGAAAAAACCTCCCAGCGTCAAAGATAAAATCTAAAGACAGCCTTCTAGAAAAGCCACCTCAGCGTCACTAATTGAAATTGAAGGCCTACTCACGCATGCGCTTCCAGCTTTCTTAATAAAAAATGCCTCCACTACTTCCCGCTCAAATCTGTCTTTACCGCTCTTCAAAAAAACTGTTTTGCTCAATTCCGGACTACACCCTTTGCAAATCTTGCAGTGGTCTGCAAGGAAACTTCCATGTTGTTGGCGCACATTCCGCATGTGTTCGCTGGCATGTTGATTAAAACATCGACCGGTTTGCCCTATGTACACAAGACCGCAGCTTAGAGGAATCTGATATACCACTTGTGATCTGCATTTCGTGAACTGTTTTTGATGTTTAATAGGGCAAACCGGTCGTTTCTTCTTCGGTTTTGACATAGTGCAAATCTTTGACAACTTTGATGGGGCCGAGAACACAACCTGCACCTGATGTTTGCTTGCGACTTTTTTAATGCCATTGGAAACCTTATGCATGTAGGGAATCACAGGGACTGATTTTTTTCTTGCTTCTAAAAGTTTCTCATCCTGAGGCTGCTTCAATCTCTGAACTAACATTTCAGAAACAGCCAAAATCAAATGGGGCGGGTAACCGGCTTCATGCAATCTCTGAATTTGGGCAGCAAAGCTCGATGACATCCTGTGATGGCACGACTTTCTTAAAGCACTCAGAAGGGAATTGACGATTATTGCTCTTTTTACGAGTTTTGAATGAGCACTATAACGCTAGAAATAGTTCTTTGACGCTGGGGAGTTTCCCCGAAGGTTTAAGTTTTCATGTCCACCAAAATTTTCCGCGTTTGTTGTTGGTCTTTCTTTCATTATCACAATTTGTGTTAAATCAGGATTGTTGAGTTTCCGCTCTGGTTACCTTGTTCAAGCGTGTGTATTTCTTTTGAGAATGAATTGCTTTCATGTGGGTTGCGCGCTCTTCTAATCTTAAGACTTATAAAATAAGGAAAATGTTATCATGTGTATAGTGCAGAAGGCATATCTGTCTGTAATAGTTGCGCCTACTTCCGGTGTTCGGACTTTTGATGATAATTTCGTTTTGTTGTGTGATAGGCTTGCGAGATATGGCTGGGGTGATGCATAAAATGTAGGGGTCTGGTGCAATAAACTTCAGTTGCAAGTTGGCGCCCGTCCTGTTGTGTTCGTGTCTCCGTTGTCTTTGTTGTTTTGCGCCGTCCGAACTACGTTCCGACAGAACATGTCTTTACAAATTTACCGCTCTGTAGTGCGCTCTACATTCGACTATCGATGTATATTTTATGGGTCAGCGAGACCATCATACCTTAAACAACTGGATCCAGTGCATAATCTAGGTTTGCGTATTTTCACCGGTGAATACAGAACTTACTGCATACAGAATTTTCTGCGCATGTCTCGTTTTATGTATATATTTTTGCTCTCTTACCTGCGAATAAATCGGATGAAGTTAGCGCTGTCCTGTGTGTTTCCTCTTCGTGTGTGTGTGTTCTTGTGCGCTTAAATTCATTTCTAAATAATACAGAACATAACCCATACCCAGTCTATGTAGAAACTAACAATCACTTGCAGACCAGACAGCCATGATCACATGTGCCTACATTCTAAAAATCCGTTCACTGCAGAAGAATACATGTCACCCAATCGCCACAAAGTGTCCACCTAGAACACGTTTTATTAACAAACCACAAGCTACCCGGCCACTACTCTTGCGATTTGAAGAGATGTGCCAAAATCTGGGCGTACTAGACACTTCACCACGCATTGTTCAAAGACGACATCCACTGGCACCATGATACAATTTCCCTGCAGTCTGCGATTTCACCCTTGCACAGTTCCGTAAAACAAATTCCACAACAACATATAATACAATAATTTCTTACATTCGAAGAAAAGTACAGTACTTTTACAGCTTTCTACACAGATGGTTCAGAAACACATACTTACGCTGGAAGCGTGATGGTAGAAGGAATTTGAATAAAATAGTAAGGCTTCCACACTGTGCAATTATCTTCACTGTCGAATGTTACGCAATCTGTGTAGCCGTAGAAAAAATTGTAAACAAGAACCTCGCAAACAGTATTATTTACACTGACTCGCTAAGTGTCCTTACAGCCCTTAACTATAGAAATGCAACCACTGCACTGCTTGGTGACATCATAAACAACATAGCAACAGCCATCGCTCAAGGACAAAACGTAAGGCTATGCTTGGTACCAAGTCATGTTGACATAAAAGGCAACGAAAGAGCAAATTTCTGCGCTTCCCAAGCTCGTGGCAAGCAAATAAAAAATGTAAATATGCCGTATAAAGATTGCATAAACATAGTACATCTTAAAGGACGACAAAAATGGCAGTCCGTATGGAGCAACAAAATAAATAATAAACTACACTCGGTAAAACCAGTTTATAAGAATGGAAGTCATGTGTGCACCTGGAACGTTTTAAGGAAGTCGTTATACATGGTCTGTTCTGAAAGTAGTAGGACTCATTTTTTTAAACAAAATTTAGTCAAGAGAATAGTACAAACGATTACAATTTTTCAAGGTAGCACCCTTCCGCACCTACACGCTGCTGCCAATGAGTTTTACAGTTTTCGTACGTCTCCAGGAACGCCTGGACCGGAATGCTGTTTAGCTCCCTCGTCACGGCCTGTTGAACCACCTCTACCGATCCGTGATGCTTCCCCTCCAGCGTCGATTTTATTCTCGGGAATAGAAAAAAGTCTGGCAGGGCCAAGTCGAGGCTGTAGGGGGGCTGAGGCAGCGTTGCCGCCATGTGCTAGGTTAAAAATCAGGGTCCTCCTTCACATGATGAAGAAGATCCTACGGGTTGGCCTTTTCCTCCTCTGACAACACTCCCGGCACCAACTTCGCGCACGCTTTCCTCATGGGTAAGTTTTCTGTCACGATCTCAAAAACTTGGGTTTGAGGAATGCTCAAGTCATCAGCAATCATTCTGATACTCATTCTACGGTCACTGTTAAGTAAATGTTTCAATCGCTACACATTTTCGTTAGTCTTGCTGGTCGAAGGGCGTCTGGAGCGGTCGTCTTCCTCCACTGTTTCCTTACCTTCTCGGGACAGCTTTTTCCACTAAAAACATCTGATCTACCCATGGAAGCGTCACCGTAGGCCTCCTTAATCATGTTGTGAGTCTCTTTGCCCGTTTTACCAAGATTTACTCAAAATTTGATCGCGTATCGCTGATCCGGTAAACGCTCGATGATTCTGCGTGACGAGACGTTTCGACAGGGGTTCACAGTACAAGCGACCTCCTCTCTTCAACAGCCGAGAGCCGACTGCCGATTTTACCCAGCATTTCCAATATTCCCCTTCAACGATCCTGCACGCGCAGACCACCTATCGTCCGGCCGTTCGCCCAGGAAAAAACCAGTCCTACTACTTTCAGAACAGACCCTGTATGTCGTCTCCGTATAGGCCATACACACCTCACACACAAGTTATTGCTAAGTAAACAAGACAAACCAGTTTGTACATGTGGAGATGAACTGACGGTTAATCATATTTTATTTCAATGCTTTAGACTCTAAAAGCGAAGGAAAAAGTGCTTTTCGCTGTTTTATAATCAATTCATTCCTTTTCATCCCGCGTTGCTCATAGGTGATAATGCAATCGTTTCCATGTCTTGTGTTTTTAGTTTTTTAACAGAAGCAGGTTGTCTCAACAAAATATAAATCATGACCCAGTGATACACGTGATGTCCCTCAGCCACTTTCTCATTCTTGAGAAAAAAGGCTGAGGTTTTTATTTGATTGGTTGGGATCCTCGACATCCTTGCCCAGCCAAGGATGGCCGCTGAGGCTACCTGACCTTTTTAAAGATTTTACCATTAGCCATTCCTTAATCTTGTTTTCCCTGTTATTGCTAGGTAGTTGAACTTTTTAGGCCCTTTACACCACTGATCACTTTCCACATTTTTATTAAATCTCGAAAAAACACTTCCTATACCTTGTGCTTGGCGCGTGATGGCCTTAGCTGCCTATGTGCCATTAAACCAAACACAACACAACACAACAACATAGTAATAATTCTATGTAATTTTCTATACTGCTTTAAAAAAATATCTGAATTTTAGGTCTGTGGTGATGCTAGACAAGACAATAAAAAAATTGAAATTTCATCCACATGCCATCATACATAACTAAGCAACTTTTATAAATATAAGGAAGAAATTAATTGCAGCTTTGTGCTTTTTACAAGCATTTTTGCCATTTTGCTTGCTGGCAAGCTTTAAGCTTTGTGCCCAAGTGATCAAAAATATTTTAGCTAGATTACAAATCAACTTTAGAATCAACAGTTGTTTGCACAA
Organism: Amblyomma mixtum; assembly: GCF_055824585.1. NCBI lineage: Eukaryota > Metazoa > Arthropoda > Arachnida > Ixodida > Ixodidae > Amblyomma > Amblyomma mixtum. The sequence continues at coordinate 68,849,929 of NC_143021.1, read as the reverse complement.
ATCCAAGAATGTTGAGTGCCTGTCAGATGAATGGCCTCTCAGCAAAAATTGTGCACCTGAATGGGCTAGTTTGCTCAGTTTCGGTGGTCTGACTGTCTACCTGCATCTTTAGTGCCACATGCAAGCATTGATAGAAGGCAGCAGAAGGAGGAGTGTGATTTTTTTCCTTTCTCATGTGATTTAGTAGCAACCAAGCTGGGTCTTGTGCTAGTTGACAGGCCTTGCACATGTAGGCTACCCATCTTAGTTATGGTACAGCCCTGTGTAAGACAAAATTTAGTTTCTGGAATTATGGGTTCATTTCTTTCTGTGCATACCTGCAGGCTCATTTCTTTGCATCTGTGATCTCACCATGTGTGAACAGCATCATCTTGTGCAATTTTAAAATAGTCAGTAAACACTGGTACAAGAGACTGTAACATTTAATTGAATTCATTGTACCATTATTACTAAGATGGTCTAGTCGACATTTTGTAGAATTAGATGCAACACAGTGAAGAAAAATCCCAGGTAGGACACGGCAGCGGGCCAATATTGGAAATCCACTGGCAAAGCGTGGCCCTAACTAGGCCTAGAGTTGCCAGTGAGCATCCGATATTGGTTGTGCCACTCCTTAGCACATCCAACAATGGCCCTGGTTGTCCGTCGCTTTACCAGTATTGGCTGAGCCGTAATTAGATCCTGGCTATCATGGGCCAGGTTAGCCAGGATTGCCCCACTGTTTGCCATTGCTGGCTGTGCCATCATCGAATCCTGGCTATCATGGGCCATGTTAGCCAGTGTTGTTCCACTCTTTGCCAGAATTGGCTCTGCCATTTCCGGGAGCTGGCTATATTGGCCTAGGATTGCCACCGCTTATCCAGTGTTCAAAGTATACTGGCAAAGATTGGTAAACATTGTGTCATCCATTAAAATGGGTTCAAAATTATTTTTATTGTCGAGTACCATATCGGCAGTTCATAATTTTCGAACGCGCTAAAACATGCGAGTTCAAAGATTTGGTTTTATTTATTATTATATTTTAACCGAACACTTTTGCAGTTTGTGAGCAAAGCTACCCATGATTCCGTTGGAAAAGCTGCACTCTGGTTGCGCAGTGAGCAGCAATAATACGTTTAGGAGAATTGCGATCGAAGTCCTGTTGATCAGAATTAACGTTCTGATTACACCCGAGACGCCTTCAACAAAAATTGTCAACAGGCGCCTTCAACAAAAATCAAATAAGTTTGATTTGATTAAATTTTTTGAATAAAAAAATCACTTTTTTTATTCGCTCTAGGAATTTACTGCCGCAGTGCGCAGCTGGTGTCTGCTTCATGGAGATCGCGATACAAACGTAATAGATTAGCGCAAATGCATTCGCTAAACCGAAATTATGCTCAGTTTTGGCAACGTCCAGAAACGAAGCAGTCGCCTCGTAATTTCGAATCATGCGTTGCGCTCGTGAAATATTAGGCGGGTGCTTCGTAAACGCACGCGGACACGTGCTTAGCGATTCCTATGCTTCCCTACCTCGTGCCCTGTGATCGCGCCTTTCCCGTGTTTTCTGATTTGTTATTTCCTTCCTTTTCTGCAAATCGTAGTGTTGGAAATTGTTGTTTTTGACCATTTTATTCTTCTGTTGCGTAATTTGCTTTGGGGCAATATAGCTCTTGCTCACGTCCTTCCATATTTACTCGCAAGTTTTTTTTTTCTTTCGAACATGACCTTTATTGATGAAAACCATCGAAAGTAGTTGAGAACCACAATTCAACATGCCTTCGTTTGTTTTTGCTTTTTTTGCGCAAAACTTCCACACCAACAAACAATTTGAGGATTCTTCGACGACCACTGAATAAATGGAGTGACAACTGGCGTTAGACGCATGTTAACCTAGCTTGTTTGGCGTATGTACGGTACATGAAACTATGAAAGAACGCGCATTCTGCTTGGATATTTTTTTGCTTTATATTTTTGTTATTATGTGGTAACATTTTAAGCTATCTTCAACTAACAGAAGCCACATCATACGGCCCCACAAAATAAGCGAGTGTCTGAAGTCGTTTTCGCGAAATTCATCTTAAAGCTCCAAGTTTTTCACTTCAAAATTTTCGGGCTTTTGCTGCAGCTTTGTAGCAATACTTTGACGCTTCCGTGTTTCCCATCCACTTGTTCCTTGTAGGTATTGCTTTCCGTACTGCCTGTGGCCATGTGACTCGTTCTCCAAAAATTCCAAACCCTTTTCACGTGTTTTGGCCCCTTTCCCTCTCTCTTTCAAGTCTTCCCATATCTCCCCACCTGTTCTCCCTGCCGCGCCCTTTTTTTAGGTAGCGGGCTAACCCCCCCCCCCCCCCCCCGCGAAGCGCTTTTTTTTCTTTTTGGTTGTCACTTCCTCAAAGCTATTTTCCCTCGCGCGCAGCTACGCGCTTCGCTGTTCGTGCACCCTTCCACGATCTCCCTGTCTCCACCTTTCAGCTCGAGGACTTTTCTCGGAACCACAAAACCTGTGTAAAGGAAAATGACTCTATCCCCCCCAGCCAACCCCTCCCCCCCCCACCATCGTCTCCACTGCTCGTCTTGGAACCGCGCGATGCATCACAATAAGACATTCTTGACTCCACGGCGGAGCCCAACCACGTGCACAACCAACACGACGAAAATGCATGCACACTCGAGCTAGCACCGTTCGTAGTCTGTGCACGCGAAAAGCCACGCTCATATATTAGGAGAGCTCCGACGCTGTTCGTACCGCCTGCAAGATCTTATTTGTAAGTACTAAAACTCTCTTATCTTGATATACGTCTGGAAGTTAAAGTGGTTTTTGTAGTAAACGTTGCTTTGACTGCATGCGCCTTTATTTTTTCGGCAGGGAAGCAGAGCGAGCCAAAAAGCACGAGGACGACTTCTGTGTACCCACTCTCATTGCGAAATGGCTTGCTTGACGTCGTGCGCAGTGGAATTGTAGTCGAATGGTGAGAATTTAATTTTTCGTCTTTGGTGAGATGAACTCACTGAAGATTCACTACTTTGGCTAACAGCGGGTTTGAACTTATATGACCTGAGATGGGATGCATTCGGGAATATGTCCTTTACCGCTTATGCACGACGGAAATCAAAACCGCTTAATTAATTTTCCACTGCAGACCAGTTGGTAAGAATATGTGTAATACTTCCGTACTGTTTCTTTTTGCCTTCTACACTTGCAGACTCAATAGAAAATCCGCATTTCTGGTTAAAGCTTTTGCCCAAGTTCTCTCGCAATGAAAAAGGGCATTACTCTGGACTATCAGACTAGTATTTTTGTGTGATTTGCAAGTCGCAGTTTCGAATCCAATTATAGCATGCATGCGAAGCGACTAAGGTAAAACAAAGGTGCCCTGAGTTCCTTGCGTTCAGCGTATTTCGCAAAAAATCGCAAGCCGTATTTTTAACCCTATTAAAAAAACTAATCGAAAATGTTGTTTTGGCATCCATGTGGAAGAAACGCTAGAACCTGTGCATATTTACTTGAATAAAAAATTAGCTCTCAATTTAGAGATACGAGTGATGATATTAAAACAAAATAATACATTAATCTGTTTTGAATATCGCATTAAGTTGCTTATCTCGCATTGAATATATTTACTGGGAGTGCGACACAACGCATTGGACTAAATTAAACCATTTGGTATAAGAGAAGTTTAGTAAATTAAATTCCACTTTGTGCAACTAATGTGGTGCTGGTTCTTAAGAATAAATTTAAAATTATCCTGTAAAATATGTTGCTACCCAGGTAGCACACGGCAGCGGGCCAATATTGGAAATCCACTGGCAAAGCGTGGCCCTAACTAGGCCCAGAGTTGCCAGTGAGCATCCGATATTGGTTGTGCCACTCCTTAGCACATCCAACAATGGCCCTGGTTGTCCGTCGCTTTACCAGTATTGGCTGAGCCGTAATTAGATCCTAGCTATCATGGGCCAGGTTAGCCAGGATTGCCCCACTGTTTGCCATTGCTGGCTGTGCCATCATCGAATCCTGGCTATCATGGGCCATGTTAGCCAGTGTTGTTCCACTCTTTGCCAGAATTGGCTATGCCATTTCCGGGAGCTGGCTATATTGGCCTAGGATTGCCACCGCTTATCCAGTGTTCAAAGTATACTGGCAAACGTTGGTAAACATTGTGTCATCCATTAAAATGGGTTCAAAATTATTTTATTGTCGAGTACCATATCGGCTGTTCATAATTTTCGAACGCGCTAAAACATGCGAGTTCAAAGATTTGGTTTTATTTATTATTATATTTTAACCGAACACTTTTGCAGTTTGTGAGCAAAGCTACCCATGATTCCGTTGGAAAACTGCACTCTGGTTGCGCAGTGAGCAGCAATAATACGTTTAGCAGAATTGCGATCGAAGTCCTGTTGATCAGAATTAACGTTCTGATTATACCCGAGACGCCTTCAACAAAAATTGTCAACAGGCGCCTTCAACAAAAATCAAATAAGTTTGATTTGATTAAATTTTTGGAATAAAAAAATCGCTTTTTTTTTATTCGCTCTAGGAATTCACTGCCGCAGTGCGCAGCTGGTGTCTGCTTCATGGAGATCGCGATACAAACGTAATAGATTAGCGCAAGTGCATTCGCTAAACCGAAATTGTGCTCAGTTTTGGCAACGTCCAGAAACGAAGCAGTCGCCTCGTAATTTTGAATTATGCGTTGCGCTCGTGAAATATTAGGCGGGTGCTTCATAAACGCACGCGGACACGTGCTAAGCGATTCCTACGCTTCCCTACCTACCCAAGCAGCACAAATTGATTGGTCCAAGAGTGGCAAAAGAGTGGCGGAAATTGGCATGAATATTGGTCCTACACTGGCATTTGAGCAATCCGAGACTTTTTCCAACAATGGCCCTTCATTCATGCCAAGATTGTGCCTATACTCAGCCAGTCTAGCTACCAGCATTGACCCAACATTCAGCCAGTCTATCCACAATTGGCCAACGTTCGTGCCAAGACTATGCCCATGTTCAGCCAATCTATTAATTATGGCCCGACATTCGTGCCAATACTATGCCCATATTCAGCCAATCTATGATTGGCTGAATATGGGCCATTCACGCCATTCACTATACCCGACATTCACGACATACCCGACATTCACGCCAATAGTATGCCCACATTCAGTCGATCTGTCAATAATGGCCCGAAATTCGCGCCAATAGTATGCCCACATTCCACCAGTATCAATAATAGCCCCAGGTTCGCTCCGACTTGTGCCCAATTTTCCACCCTTGATCTAACTTTTATAGGTGGCATATCAATTGCAAGGCCAGTGGGAAATTGCATGCGATCGGGGGTCCCACCTAGTTTTGTACCACACCTCTTGCTGGCCAGCAACAATGCAGACATATACCGCTTGTTTTCCACTAGCCGGAGCTTGTATGTGTAACATTTTACATATAAGCAGTCAGCAGACATACAAAAAAGAAAGAACGAAATTTATTGCATCTACGGTGCCAGTACATCGTGAAATGCACTGTGCCGGAGCCGCTGAATCGATGAGTCATATCAACACTAATCGTTGCACTCCTCTTGTAAGAGAACTTTTGCAGTGCCTTGAAACAAATTCCTCGCCAAGCTCTTGCACGATGACCTGGCTGTACATCGCAGCTGCAAAGAGGTGGATGATGTGATCATGAGTGTAAGTACAACCATCGCAGAAAAAAGACAAGAAATAAAATAACACATTGATCTTAGTGGCGCGCAGTGTGCGAGAAGGTACTCGCAACATATGTTGAAAATATAATTTCTAAATGACTCTTATATAAATCCCCACACTAATAGCAAAATTTTGAATTGAATTTAACAATTTTTTCCCACCGTATTGCTAATTTCTAATCCCAATTTGCCGTGTCACACCCTCAAATACATATTAAAAGTCACAAGAAGAGATAAATATAGTGTTTAATACAAATCAATCTCTTTTTATATTTCCTATCAAAATTGCATGTCTGTTGCGAGCTGGTTGTTTGCCTTTTTGTTCCAGCAAAGTATGACACAGGTGGTAGCAGCTCCTCTCCATTGAACAGCTGTGAGCAATTTTTTTTTCGCTATGAAATATAATATTCCATGCAAAGACGGCTTGCACAGTTTTGCGAAATGCGCTGAACGCAGGAGACCGAATACACTTTTTTTAAAGTAAGCAGATTATCGATGCCGCTTGGCATGCATGTAACGGGGCAGACGAAAATCTTACTTGAAAACCACACGAAATCACTCTTCCGATAGTCCATGGGTGATTAATTCCGAGACAACATGGATAAAGTTCGCTGGGACCAGGAATTTCGCTTTTTCTCGTACGCCTGCAACTGGCCAAGACAAAGGCACCCGGCACCGGAATATTACACGCGGCCAAAAAACTGCTGCAGTGGAAGAATAAGCGCTTCTGGTACTCATCTTGCACAAACGATAGACGACCAATGTCGTAATGAACGCAATATGAGTCGGGCCACACAACACTCCGCCACGGTGATTGAAGAGATAGTCAGCGTTCGGTAAATCCATTGTATCAAAGCTGAAAAATAAAGTTCTCACCATTCTGTGCATGCCTTTGCGCTAGACATTTCGCTGTGAAAGTTGGCATTCAGAAGTTGGCGCCAGTGCTTTGTCGCTTTCTCTTTTCCTGCCGGAGAAAAAAAAAGGTCGGCGCCGATTCCAAGCGGCAATTACGCCAAGAACCATATTCATTTCCGAACACATTTCAATATAAAAGTATGGTGGTACTCACAAATAGAATCTTGCAGGCCAGGCTACTGAATTCCGTCATAATTTTCAAATCGTATCGGGTGTGGATTCTCGACAACGAACGGCGTCAGCTTGAGCGCGCATGCTTCGTCGGCACGCTGGTTGTGTGGCTTTTCGCCGCCTTGCTAGCTACAGGCGATACTTGTTGGGCGAGTGTTCGGGAAAGGAGGAGACGACGATGGGACAGGTTTTGTTATATTTTTCGGAGAATTTGTTGCAGCAAGAGAAACGGCAGCTGGAAAAGGGGTAGAAGAAAATCTAGGGAGGGTGGATGAGCGGCGATGCGCTTAGTTGGGCGCGAGGGGAAAACAGGTTAGAGAAGGTCAGTGTACCTAAAATCACAAAGAAAAAAATACCTCCTAGCATGGTGAGGGCCAGTGCTCTTCCAACAAAGAGGCTCGGCCCGGCAAAAGGCGGCATGGGACTTCAAAAAGGGGCTGGAGAGGGGGGGGGGGTGAAATGAGTGAAAGAATTCCGGAATGTCCGGAGGATGCGCCATAGGCAGTTGAGCACGTGAAAAGCGGCAAGGAAACGTTGGAAGTGGAAACGTGGAGCTTGGGCATGAATTTCGTCAAAACGGCTCCAAACATTACCGTAATCTCTGCGGTCGTGTGCCTCTTTGGTTGAAGCTGAGATAAATGTGTTACTATTAAAATACCGGAAATATAAAACAATAAATAAAATTAGCGGGAACAATGCGTGTTCTTTGAGTGTTTCATATATGATACTTGTGGCGGACAAAGTAGGATGACATACGTCCAAGCAACACCATTCATCAATATAATCCAATGATTCGCTTCTAGAGCGACGAATACCCTACATTTTATAAACACCAGTGTAGGAAGGTCGGTCTAAGCCATAGTCATGCGGCCCACCCGTGCGTGTCTGCGCTAGCTCGAAATGACGCGGCGCGCTACTCAGCAAACACCTGTTATGGCTCATTGGTATTAAGGATACGCGCAAGGAAAAGACAAAAAAAAAACTAGTGGAAATGCGACCGGGAAAAAGGTCCGATCTTTAATTTGATAGACGTGAAAATTTAAAGCAAAAACGTATGCTAGAGCCGTCGTTATAGAATTGCCAAAAAGCACAGCAGAATAACAAAACAATTTGCGACATTAAAAAAACCTAGCCACCTTAGCTTCGCGGCTTCAGGAAGCAGAGCCGTTTGTTCGCTTATTTTTTTTAATCTAACATACATCTACATTTTCTTTCCCGTCTGCTGCTTCTTCACGCAGTAAATGTGCAGCAAGTTGTTCACGTCAACTGTTTATTTGCGATAAAACCAAAATCCCGTTTTACTCAGATCGTTTCTTCTCTCCAAATGCGCCACGCAATAATTTGTGACCTAGTTAAATTGTAGCAGAGGAAAAAGCGATTCATTTGTTTTTTTCTAGGGTGAGCGTCCTGTGGGTGAGGCATTGTGTTCCGGATTGTGTCATACTATTGAGCGTTTCGTGCAGCATAAACTTATTAGTTAAGTTGAGCCTATATCTTGAGACACGAATTTGAACCGGCAACCTATAATCGGGGGCTGTGGTATGCGAGGTATGCGAGAGATATGCGAGACAGTACGTTAATTAGTGCGTTATTATACCATTCCTCCAATCGAAATTTCATTTTCTTGATTGTGGCACCTCTTTCTCTCTTTCTTTTTTTCTTTGCATACCACAATTACCAAAGACGCCGCTTTTCAAAATTCGTATACCTTCGTGAATGAATCTGACCTCTGCTCACTTTCGCGCGATCAATTACATCGCGCTTTTTATTGTAATTTCGCGTCAGAGTTCGACGCTAGCGCTGTTGTTGGTCATAAAAAATAAATAAATAAACAAGTCCGAATATTGAAAAAAAAGGGATTGAGTAAATAACCACAGATAATCACAGGGACATCCTTTGGTGTGTCGTGGAGTGGCACTGCCAATACAGGGAAAACAGCGGACAAGTAGGGCCATCGTTGCGGGTGTAATGAGGCGGCACTGCCAATATGGGGTCGACAGCGGACATTTAGGGCCATCGTTGGAGGTGTAACTAAGTGGCATTGCCAATATGGGGAAAACATCGGACAAGTAGGGCCATCGTTGGAGGTGTAACTAAGCGGCATTGCCAATATGGGGAAAACATCGGACAAGTAGGGCCAATGTTGGAAATGGCACATTGTGGCAGTGCCAATATGGGGACAATGAAGGCAACATTGGCCCTGTATAGGGCCACACATAGCCAACAGACTCCCAATATTGGGCCAACGGTTTGTGCTGCCTGGGTAGTGCCCTGTGATCGCACCTTTCCCGTGTTTTTTGATTTGCTATTTCCTTCCTTTTCTGCATATCGTAGTGTTGGAAATTGTTGTTTTTGACCATTTTATACTTCTGTTGCGTAATTTGCATTGGGGGCAATATAGCTCTTGCTCACGTCCTTGCATATTTACTCGCAAGTTTTTTTTTCTTTCGAACATGACCTTTATTGATGAAAACCATCGAAAGTAGTTGCGAACCACAATTCAAAATGCCTTTGTTTGTTTTTGCTTTTTTTGCGCGAAATTTCCACACCAACAAACAATTTGAGGATTCCTCGACGACCACTAAATAAATGGACTGACAACTGGCGTTTGACGCATGTTAACCTAGCTTGTTTGGCGTATGTATGGTACATGAAACTATGAAAGAGCACACATTCTGCTTGGATATTTTTTTTGCTTTATATTTTTGTTATTATGTGGTAACATTTTAAGCTATCTTGAACTAACAGAAGCCACATCATACGGCCCCACAAAATACGCGAGTGTCTGAACTCCTTTTGGCGAAATTCATCTTGAAGCTCCAAGTTTTTCACTTCAAAATTTTCGGGCTTTTGCTGCAGCTTTGTAGCAATACTTTGACGCTTCCGTGTTTCCCATCCACTTGTTCCTTGTAGGTATTGCTTTCCGTACTGCCTGTGGCCATGTGACTCATTCTCCAAAAATTCCAAACCCTTTTCACGTGTTTTGGCCCCTTTCCCTCTCTCTTTCAAGTCTTCCCATATCTCCCTACCTGTTCTCCCGGCCGCGCCCTTTTTTTAGGTAGCGGGCTAACCCCTCCCCCCCCCCCACCCCGCGAAGCGCTTTTTTTTCTTTTTGGTTGTCACTTCCTCAAAGCTATTTTCCCTCGCGCGCAGCTACGCGCTTCGCTGTTCGTGCACCCTTCCACGATCTCCCTGTCTCCACCTTTCAGCTCGAGAACTTTTCTCGGAACCACAAAACCTGTGTAAAAGAAAACGACTCTCTCCCCTCCAGCCAACCCCCCCCCCCCTCCCCCCACCATCGTCTCCACTGCTCGTCTTGGAACCGCACGACGCATCACAATAAAACATTCTTGACTCCACGGCGGAGCCCAACCACGTGCACAACCAACACGACGAAAATGCATGCACACTCGAGCTAGCACCGTTCATAGTCTGTGCACGCGAAAAGCACGCGAAGAGCTCCGACGCTGTTCGTACCGCCTGCAAGATCTTATTTGTAAGTACTAAAACTGTTTTATTTTGATATACGTCTGGAAGTTAAAGTGGTTTTTGTAGTAAACGTTGCTTTGACTACATGCGCCTTTATTTTTTCGGCAGGAAAACAGAGCGAGCCAATAAGCACGAGGACGACTTCTGTGTACCCACTCTCATTGCGAAATGGCTTGCTTGACGTCGTGCGCAGTGGAATTGTGGCCGAATGGTGAGAATTTAATTTTTCGTCTTTGGTGAGATGAACTCACTGAAGATTCACTACTTTGGCTAACAGCGGGTTTGAACTCATATGACCTGATATGGGATGAATTCGGGAATATGTCCTTTACCGCTTATGCACGACCGAAATCAGAACCGCTTAATTAATTTTCCACTGCAGACCAGTTGGTAAGAATATGTGTAATACTTCCGTACTGTTTCTTTTTGCCTTCTACACTTGCAGACTCAATAGAAAATCCGCAATTTCTGGTTAAAGCTTTTGCCCAAGTTCTCTCGCAATGAAAAAGGGCATTGCTCTGGACTATCAGACTAGTATTTTTGTGTGGTTTGCAAGTCGCAGTTTCTAATCCAATTATAGCATGCATGCGAAGCGACTAAGGTAAAACAAAGGTGCCCTGAGTTCCTTGCGTTCAGCGTATTTCGCAAAAAATCGCAAGCCGTATTTTTAACCCTATTAAAAAAAACTAATCAAAAATGTTGTTTTGACGTCCATGTGGAAGAGACGCTACAACCTGTGCATATTTACTTGAATAAAAAATTAGCTCGCAATTTAGAGATACGAGTTATGATATTAAAACAAAATAATACATTAATCTGTTTTCAATATCACATGAATTTGCTTATCTCGCATTGAATATATTTACTGGGAGTGCGACACGACGCATTGGACTAAATTAAACCATTTGGTATAAGGGAAGTTTAGTAAATTAAATTCCACTTTGTGCAACTAATGTGGTGCTGGTTCTTAAGAATAAATTTAAAATTATCCTGTAAAATATGTTGCTAGTGTCTTCACGATGACTGTGTTTCACAAAATTCGGTGTTATTTAATCATTTTTGTTTTTGTTCTGTGATGGCCATAATTCAACTTACCATGACATCATGCATCTCGATCGTTGCAGGCTTGGCGCACCGTGAGGCCATCGTGCAAGAGCTGGACGAGGAATTTGTTTGAATGCAGTCCAGCAGCCCTCTTGCAAGTGGAGTGCAACGATTACTTCGGATATGATTGATCAGTTCACTGGAGGACAGCTCCGTTCACCATTTTATGGATGCCTTAGCCGTGCTGCAGCAGCTTGCCCAGATGCTTTGCCCAACCTGATCGGCACGCACCAAACTTGAAAATAAATTGTTTTCCCACAGCCTCTACCACCATGCTCTTGGGCCCCCTTTCTTTACTCCCCAGGGTGGCTGGTGGTAGCGCAAACCATCCTGTGCGGGATAAAAGCGTGATTCTTGTAACTCAAAGCAATAAACGGGTCTTTTTTTCTGGAATTCTTTCGCACCCTCTATTATGAATATTTGCTAGGTAGAATGGTATGTACATCCATCCACAGTGCCGGTCATTGGCTAGTGGGTTAATTGTATGTGCCAGCGTTCGAAAGCTGGATGCCATTATTCGAAAGCTGGGAACCATTATTCGAAAGCTGGATGCCATTATTCGAAAGCTGGAAACCATTATTCGAAAGCTGGCTACCAATGTTTGAAAGTTGGCTACCAATGTTTGAAAGCTGTCTACCAATGTTTGAAAGTTGGATACCAGTATGAGACCCTTGCTGGCCCATGCTGCAGAACGAACATTGGTACTGCGTTGGCCGCTTGATCATCCGAACATTGGCCCAAAACTGGCATGAAAGTAGGTCCAATGTGTAAAGTGGTAGCGCTCGGCCGAAATGCCAGTGTAGGACCGATGTTCGTGCCAATTTTTGCCAGCAGTTGACCGACCTTCGGCCAATGTTGTTGTGCTGCCTGGGTAGTGTCTTCACGATGACTGTGTTTCACGAAATTCGGTGTTATTTAATCATTTTTGTTTTTGTTCTGTGATGGCCATAATTCAACTTACCATGACATCATGCATCTCGATCGTTGCAGGCTTGGCGCTTCATGAGGCCATCGTGCAAGAGCTGGACGAGGAATTTGTTTGAATGCAGTCCAGGAGCCCTCTTGCAAGTGGAGTGCAACGATTACTTCGGATATGACTGATCAGTTCACTGGAGGACAGCTCCGTTGAGCATTTTATGGATGTCTTAGCCGTGCCGCAGCAGCTTGCCCAGATGCTTTGCCCAACCTGACGGCACGCACCAAACTTGAAAATAAATTGTTTTCCCACAGCCTCTGCCACCATGCTCTTGGGCCCCCTTTCTTTACTCCCCAGGGTGGCTGGTAGTAGCGCAAACCATCCTGTGCGGGCTAAAAGCGTGATTCTTGTAACTCAAAGCAATAAACGGTTCTTTTTTCTGGAATTCTTTCGCACCCTCTATTATGAATATTTGCTAGGTAGAATGGTATGTACATCCATCCACAGTGCCGGTTATTGGCGAGTGGGTTAATTGCATGTGACATTATTCGAAAGCTGGAAACCATTATTCGAAAGCTGGATGCCATTATTCAAAAGCTGGAAACCATTATTCGAAAGCTGGCCACCAATGTTTGAAGGTTGGCTACCGATGTTTTAGAGCTGGCTACCAATGTTTGAAAGTTGGCTACCAATGTTTGAAAGTTGGATACCAGTATGAGACCTTTGCTGGCCCATGCTGCAGAACGAACATCGGTACTGCGTTGGCCGCTGGATCGTCCGAACATTGGTCCAAAACTGGCATGAAAGTAGGTCCAATGTGTAAAGTGGTAGCGCTCGGCCCAAATGCCAGTGTAGGAACGATGTTCGTGCCAATTTTTGCCAACAGTTGACCGACCTTCGGCCAATGTTGTGCTGCCTGGGATTCACGTCATGAAATTGTTCGTGTTGAGTTGTCTTTCATGCTTTCCTGCGCTGTCGTCAACTGTTTCTATGAGCGAATTGGTTAAAATTTAGCATTTTGTTTTTTCTTAAGCTAATGTGGTATTGTAGTTTAGAAGTATGCACTGTGGCAGTGTGGCACAATTTGTGTGGTTGCCTCATGAAAAAGGAAAGTGATGTAACGTTCAGACACTGAATTTATTTATTCTCACTGTGCTACGTTATTATTATTATCATTATTATTTCACATACCTTCACGAAGCAGTTCGGCCCATGCAATATCAATGCACATATCGTGGCTACTGGGGTTGCATTGTGGTAGAGGCGAAACGCGAAAATTTCCACATGCTTTGCAATGCCAGTCCAACACCAGATGGTCTAAATAAGCCCACAGCCGTTCACTACAGAGTCGCACATAGCCCATGAGTTGCTCCAGGATGAAGCAACTCCGGGTTCCGAAATTACCAGCCCTCTACTACAGAGTCTAAAATGACATATGTGCATCTTTTAGGCATGCCGCAGTTCAGTATATAGTCACTTCGATTCATCATGTTTATTCATGCCTATCAATGTATCCGGTGGAGCATCTGGAGCTACAGTAGAAAGGTTTGCTTTAACGGTGAGGCAACTAATTTCTAAACAGCAAATATTTTATGATGTTCATGTTAAAGACTGCGCGGTAATAATAAAGTACTGATGGTACAGAAGAGTGGCCATCTAAAAAATGGGAATCGTATAACAGTGGTCTAGCGGCTAAGGTGTTCCGCTGGATCTATTGCTGGGCGGACTTTGATGGCGATAAAATGCAGAAAAGTCCTTACACTGCGGTTTCTGTGCATGCTAGAACCCTATGCAGGTCAAACTAATCGAGAATCTTGCTGTACAGTGTGCCTTTTTTTGCCCCACCATAGTATAGGTATGTGCCTGAAAGCCACTCCCTTTGCTTCGGCTTTTAAAAATTGATACAACTCAGCAAATGGTTGGTTGGTTGGTTTATTGGGGTCTAACGTCCCAAAGCAACTCAGGAGGGACGCCGTAGTGAAGGGCTCCGTAAATTTCCACCACCTGGGGTTCTTTAACGTGCACTGGCATCGCGCAGTGCACGTTAAAGAACTCCAGGTGGTCGAAATTTCCAGAGCCCTTCCTGCCATCTAATTATTCTGAAAAATGTTCCTGTAAGTAATTATTGCAATGGAAGGTAGTAAGGAACTTTTGTTCGATGCATTTGCCTTTAGTTTAAGAAAAAGTTATTAGCGTGTAGTAAGGTGAAAAAAAGATGGACGCGGTTTTGTAACAAGAACTGAAGAAAGCAATTCCAGGTTGCCTTTAAAGGGCTTATATTCGCTCCACATTATTGGTTAACTCGTTCTTTTCATTGCAGAAATGCAGCTACCTTTTTGTTTACGGTGAAACAATGAAATCGCTCGAAAGCCACAATGAGTGGCTTAGACAAAACCTGGCTGCAGACAGCAGTGAACTGCGGCCACGCTTGTTGGCTACGGTTTAGAGGCGCCATCAGGAGCTCGGGACTATGAGCATATCAGATGCTTTGCTCCTCTTTCCTATCCTGAAAACTGGAGCATCGGTACGTTCAGCATTTTGATATTTTCTGCGTGGTTTTAAATGTGCTCTTTTCGTTTTTAGCGCCTGATGGAGTTTGATATTCTATTCAAAAGAAGCATTGTTGATGCCATGAAGGGTGGGTTTACCTCGCTGCGCAAGATCCTCGTCGAACACGGCGATGAGCATGAAGCCGCAGCATTGGCCCAGCAAGGAGATGGTAACTACAATAACACAATTCAATTATTTTCGTTTACTACTTACATCGCTTTTTTATTCGAAAAGAAAAGATGACATGAAAGGGTGCATGTTAATCTTTTCAGAAGTGCCACCTTGGAAATTCATGGCAATGCAGGTTTCCATGCTGGCCGTTGTACGGCAAAAGGCAATGTGTAGGGTCAGGTGTCCGAGCTAGCTAGCCAAGGTTTAAAATATACCGGAGCATTATATAAGGAGCCAACTTCAACCTGTACTTTGTTCAATGAATAGTTATATAAACTGAAACAAATTTTTCGCCCATTGCATTTTGGGCAAATTCCAGTGCAAAATTGTAGACCTGACAGAAAGCGTCTAATTCATCAGTTTTTATTTTCGTGAGTGCTACTGCTGCTGGGAGCGTGATGAAAGACTGTAGTGGACCACTTTGGTCCCCCACAAAGATGCCTTGATAGTTGAACTGTCATCTGTCATACAGCAAAGCACTGTGTGCACTGTGAATCGCATATAGTGGGCATCTGGGGTCTACAAACTTTCTCTGCTTTGATTACTGACTTTTTTCCCTTTAAGCCCAATCTTCTGAAAGTATCGCATGAACTCCTCCGTCATTAAGTATGCACATAATTACCGGAACTGACAGCCTCGCAGTACGTTTTCAGCTTCTGAGCATGATTATCCGAACATCAGTGATAAACCACTTGAGCCTCAATGGCCGCCATGTTGGTGCACATGGAGTACGATGAAAGGCAGCACACCGTGTGTATTCGGCTTTTCGCCACTGGCTCTGTCCTGCACCGGTGTCTTACATCAATTAGCCATCCATCACATCATGCATGGTCCGAGTATTCGCCAATATTTTAGCTCCTTTATGCTCAGCTAAATGTACAAGTGCTGATGTCTAAATTTTTCTCCCCTCCATGTGCCAAAGGCATTGAACAGCTGCCAAAGAAATGTGTGAAGACTTTCAGTGCTCACTTCATTGGCAACTAGTCATTAAATGATTACAGAAACTTGATTTTAAATGCATATTTTGTTCTCCGTAGTGATGCGTTTCACATTAGAATATCAGTCACCCCATATATTATTCTAGAACCACTAGATAAACTCTAATTGAATGTTTTCTTGATGCTGTTTGGCTTCAGCAACCAAACAATGGCTGTGAAGCGTAGGAAGGGTTCAGGTCACATGTGGCATTAAAAATTCTGCGATGTAATCACTGATATGCCGATTGGTCTCGTTCCAGCACTTGAACCAGGGTGGCATTGTAGTGAATTAAAACTACATCCACCATTATACTCTACTTTTTTTATGCCTCATGTGACCTCTAAGATTCGTCACAGCCATCGTTGATTTGGTGAAACTGAAACCGTAACAGCACCATAAGAAATTTAATGACAAATTATTTAGTGATTGTTGGGGAACATGACAGGGTGATCCATATATACTAATGTCTAACCCAACGTTTGAAAGAAAAAAAACAAGCAGGCAAAAGTCGTACTTGGGGCAAGTCAGTATCGGGGATCCGTGGCATGAGAGGTAGCATAAACCAAGACGATGGACAGTGAGTGGATACACATAACAGAGCTGTTAACAAAGAGTTTCAAAGGATGATGCTTAGAGTGGGAAAGGATGTCAACGCCATTGCAGTTGCACCAACTGGAGTACTCTTTACCGGCAAGGCGAGATACACGTTGCACGCAGGAGAGCAGTTCATGCGGAGACCTCCAAGTCTCCCTTGAAAACCTTGGACACAGGGCCAAAACGCGCGCAACATTCTGTGGAAGCGTGACACCTTCAGAGACGTGTACTTTGTTGTCTTTTCTGGCTCTCTTAAACTCCAGAGGGAGCAAAGTTTCTTGAGCTGAAAATGCCAGAGGATTGCAGTTGTTTGGATGGTTGTAGAAGATTCTCTTGGAAGTTGACGCTTTGCAGCATTCGGTTACAGGGCACGGCTAAAAGATTTTTCAGGAGGCGTGCGTAACGATGGCATTCAGACTTTACAATTTGCATACTTTTCGCTAGTGGCATGTGTAGGGGTTGTAACTGATGAAAAGTTGTCGAACGCCCTGAGGTAGGACACTAGCTGAAGCGGATACAGAAGGCAATAGAACGTGATGTGTGGTGACAGCAGTGAGGGACGCGGTCAGGCATAGGTCTTAGGAAACATGAGAAAAAGACGCCCAGTTAACTAGAAATATAAATGACACAAGGGTAGAAATGTGGGCTAGTCTGTATCAGTGATCCATTGCACGAGGGCTAGTGCAAACCAATACGACAAGAAAGAAAGAACGCATACGCACACCACAGGTGCTAACGTGGACTTTTGAAGGACGAGGCTTGCAGTGGAAAAGAACGTCGATGCCATCAGAGGTGACATCAAAGTTTTTATGCCACCTCTGGTAGCATAATAGAGCACGTATTGCCTTCTGTATCCGTTTCAGTATCCTTCCTCAGTGCGTCCGACAACTTTTCATCAGTTACAACCCTTACACAGGCCACTACCAAAAGGTTTGCAAAATTGTTAATTCTCAATGGCATCGTTACGCACGCCTCCTGAGAAATCTCTTAGCCGTGCCCTGTAAACTAATGCTGCAAAGCGTCCAATTCGAGAGTATCTTCTACTGGCCATCCAAACAACTGAAATCCTCTAGAATTTCCAGATGAAAGAGCTGTGCTTTCTCTGGACGCTTAAGAGTGCCGGAAAAGACAACAAAGTATACGTCTCTGGAGGTCTCACACTTCCACAGAACGTCGTGCGCGTTTTGGCCCTGTGTCCCAGGTTTGCAAGGGAGACTTGGAGGTCTCCGCATGAACTGCTCTCCTGCGTGCAACGTGTATCTCGCCTTGCCTGTAAAGAGGATTCCAGTAGGTGCAACTGCAGTGGCGTCGATGTCCTTTTGCAATCTAAGCCTCATCCTTCAAAACACCGTTAGCGGCTATGGTACGTGTTCCTGTTTTTTCATTTCATTTCATTTTATTACCTTAAAGACCCCTCGCGGGGTATTGCATAAGGGGAGGGATTAGCAGAAAAGGTACAAGACAATGCTATTTGTGACCATGAACAAAAAATGTTGTTTAGATTGCTAGCAAATGATGAAGGACAGGTGATGTCGACGATATGCTGGGGAAGGCCGTTCCAATCTCTAGCTGCACGTGGGAAGAAGGAGGCTGAAAAAGTAACAGTTCGGGCACGTGGGCGAAAAACTTGAAGCGTGTGGCTAGTGCGGTGAGAAATGTATGATGCTGGCGTGATGTAAGGGGCACGGTTAAGGGATGAGTAAAAGAACTTGTGGTACAGTGATAGCGTGGCTATGCGACGACGAACGGAAAGAGGCGATAGTGCTGATTTGGTTTTTAAGGCTGAAACACTGACATCGTAGGAATAAGAAGAATGAATGAACCTTGAAGCGCGGTTTTGAACGGCTTCTAGATCGTTTACGAGGTTAATATGATGCGGGTCCCATATGGCGGATGCATATTCAAGTTTAGGTCTAATGAGTGACTTGTAGGCGAGCAATTTCACGTGATGTGAGGTGAGGCGAAGGTGAGGTTTAAGAAATCCCAGAGATTTGTTAGCAGATGATATCACGTTAGCAACATGTGCATTCCATGTTAGGTCATTAGATAATGTGACGCCTAAGTATTTGAAAGATGATACAGATTCTACGGACTCGTTAGCGATTTTGTGTTGGAAGGCATGACTCTTTTTGCGGCGGGTGATGGAAAGCAGCTCGCATTTGCTAGGGTTGAGGGTCATGAGCCAATCTGCGCACCACTGTGCAATTTGGTTAAGGTCCTGCTGGAGCGCTTCTTGATCAGTTATATTTGTTACTTGGCGGTAAATTACGCAGTCGTCAGCGAACATTCGAATTTGGCAGGATACATACTGTGGGAGATCGTTAATATATATTAAAAACAATAGGGGTGCAAGAACAGAGCCTTGTGTGACGCCGGATGTTACAGGGAGAGGGTTGGAAGACTGGTTATTTACAATGACTGACTAAAAGCGATTTGTTAAGAAGGCCTTGATCCAGTTTAGCACGTTAGGATGAAGGTTTAGAATAGAAAGCTTTTGTATTAAACGTTGATGTGGAACTTTATCAAATGCTTTAGCGTAATCCAGAAAGATGGCGTAAACTTGAAGGTTAGCGTTCAGGTCAGCATGTAAGTCGTTGAGGAACATGGCTAGTTGTGTTTCGCATGAATACCCCTTGCGGAAACCGTGCTGGGATGGATGGAGGAAATTGTTAGCGTCTAAGAAGTCTATTACGTGAGAGTATATGACATGTTCCATGATCTTGCAGGGGACGCTAGTTAAAGAAATAGGACGGTAGTTTAGAGCGGAATTTTTGTCACCTGCATTGTAGAGTGGAACGACCTTCCCAACTTTCCAGATTTCCGGAATGAGACCTGTAGAGAGTGATTGCGAAAACAATAATTCAAGATACACTGCACTGATACATTTCGTGTTTGTTAGTAGTTTAGTGTTTATCTCGTCGATGCCGGCTGACAAGGAAAGTTTCATTTTCTCAATTAAAGACGAGATGCCAGTTGAAGAAAAAGTTATTGCGTCCATCGGTGAGGTGGCATTAGCAGGAGCTATTCTTGGAGGCGGGTTGCGCTCCTGGGTGAAAACTGACGAGAACGCCGTATTGAAGATGTTAGCGCCTTCTGTGTCGGAGGCTTGAATACCGGATGCATGAGTGAGAGTGATTGAGTGTGATGGTGCGGGATTGATGACGCGCCAAAATTTTTTGGGGTTATCGCATAGCATGCGCGGTAGGTCGCTGTTAAAAAATGAGTGTTTAGCGTTGGTGACGGAAGTCAAGTATTCTTTTTCGGCTGAAAAGTATTTCTCCCACGCTCGGAATTGCTTTTAAATTTGGCAGCGTGAAAAAGCCGCTTCTTTTTATTCTCCAGTCTTTTTAGTGTCTTAGAAAACCAAGGTTTAGAGCGATTTTCACGAAAAGTTATTCTACGGATAAATTTTTGTGTTAGTTCATGGAGTTTATCTTTAAATATTAGCCAATTCTCGTTAACAGATCTCTGGTTATAACCGGCTTCGAAGAGTGGGAAAAAATGCTCAGTTCATGATTAATGGCATTGTAGTTACCCTTGTCATCGAGGGTGATTGTTTTCTTTTGTGTTTCATGGCGCTCGGTGCGGAAGGAAAAATCTGCTTGAATGACTTTATGGTCGCTAATGGGCTCTAAGTATGTAATGGATGACAAACTGTCAGGATGAGACCTTAGTATTAAGTCTAAAATGTTGCTCGAATCGCCTGCGATGCGTGTTGGGCTGGTTACTAGTTGGTAAAGATTAAAGTTCAAACAAACATCTAGAAAATCCCTTGATTCTGCACTGATTGGCTGTGAATGAGAACGGTTGAGCCAATTTATTCGTGGATAATTAAAATCACCAAACAGAAGAATATGCGCGTTCGGATAAGTTATCATGAGCTGGTTTAGCATATTGTTGAGTTCACGAGAAAAGTTTGGGCTAGCATGCGGAGGCCTATAACACACGCCGATTATGACTGAATGCGGTGAAGTACGGCACAAAAGCCACAATATCTCTAAGTTAGATGGGAGACGGATGGGTGAACAAGATAATTCCGGTCCAGCAGCGATCAGTACGCCACCCCCTCGAGAATCTGTGCGGTCCTTCCGATAAACAGAAAGGTTCGGCAAATCGGCAATAACTTCAGCATCAGGGATATCATTGGTAAGCCAGGTTCAGTTAATAACAGCATACTGCTGTTAGATGATGTGACGAAGCTAGACACGCGTTCTCGTTTCGGCATAAGACTGCGAATATTAGTGTAGGTTACAGAGAACGAAAGATGATTACTTGGTGAAGTGCGGGGACGGGTATTGATTACATTTTGGGGGGAGGTGACCGCTATGGTATCTCTTTAACCATCTGCGATGAGATATCGTACATGTAACGCTTAGTACCAATGCGCAATGTCTTGTAGCGAAGTGAAAATTTAGCTTTTTTTGATTTGGTGAATGCTACAAGGTGGCTACGCGCGGTTTGGACAGAACGAGAGAAGTCTTCGCCGATGCTGTAGATGTGTTCTTTAGTTTCCGGGCATTTGAGAGAATATTGTCTTTAGTTTTGTAGGACGTGAATTTGGTTATTATTGGGCGGCAGCGGTCGTCAGAGTGGCGTCCAAGGCGATGTGCGCGTTCTATTTCTTTAGGGTCGATTGATATGTTAAGGCGATCCTGGCAATGACGAATGATTATTTCTTCAGCCTCTGCATATGTTTCGGTCAGATTAGTGTCTTCAAGGCCATAAAATATTAGATTATTCCGCCGCGATCGATTTTCGGCGTCGTCTAGGCGTGTTTCTAGTGCAGAGACTAAGCTGGCTGTCTGGCCGGCGTCAGTTCAGACAGTACCAAGGTCTGTTTGTAGGGTTTTTAGGGTTTGGTAGTGGTTCTCGAGATCAGTCGAACTTTTTGCTGGGCTAGTTGGTCCATTCTGATATTGGTGAAAACAGTGCGAAAGAAGAAGCCCGAAGGCGAAACGAGGAAGTGACAGGAAAGAGCGCTCTTTCCTGTCACTTCCTCGTTTCGCCTTCGGGCTTCTTCTTTCGCGCTGTTTTCACCAATATCGAGATCAGTCATTCTTTCGTTCAGATTGGAGATGGTTTGGTTTGTCGTTAGTAGTTTGTTTTTTAGTTCACCCACATCGGCGATGAGTTGAGATTGACTGGCTGAAATTTTTTGCAGCTCGGCAAGAATGGCGATAGAATCAGGACCGGAGTTAGTTTCAATATCACCGGATAACAACAATAGAAGAGAACGGGCAAAATCGGCAGCGATAGCACTCGGACACTGTGGGCTTGGTAGCTGCACTAAGAAGTAGTTACTAGTTTTCTTTGCGAACAGGCTGTATTGTTCACCAACCTGCATTGTCAGGAAGAGCGGATTAGTGGTCTTTGCCATGGCACAGCCACCAAGCCCAGGAAGTGTCGTTGACGGATGCAGCGGTTTTATAGTTGAAGATGATGATGTCGACTGTGATGGGGCGATCCAGGAGGCAGCGAGGACTTCGTTGTCTTGGTTTGCACTGCGCCTTATGTCATGGGTCACCAGAAATTAGGTCGCCGTCTCATGCTCGAATAAATAATATTTGCAGTATATCGAATATAAGACCCTGTATAGCTCGAGGGCTAGGAATGCTCAAGCATAAAAAAGCCCAGTACACCACACATAACTACACTTTAGCACTTAATTAAATCAAGTGACATCTCTAAAAGATTCTAATGGACTGAGTACATTATTAGTCATGGCAGCTGTCGGGGAACTATAGTCAGGTCCAGCTGAAGAACGCAGTTGCAAATGCTCCTGAAAGGAGTCCGTCCGGCCAAGAGCACTGACCATTTCTCATGACATAGCGATCAATCTCCTAGTGTGACACTCCGATGGCTGGCAGGTAGCTCTATAACATTTTATTAACTGCAACGTCTTGACAATCACTCGACCCCATTAACGGGAGGACCGCCTCTGAAGGGTATCTGCCGCTGCGTTCGTGAGCTGTATGTGACTATAGGCGCTATTTAAGACGGCGTGCAAAGTGCCAATTGTCGCAGTATGGCACGGTCGAACTACACAACTGTGTACTTAATAGGCACTGCAAGAAGCTGCAGTTACCTCTACCATTGATTCACTGATTGATAGACGCAATCTTGTTTGCGGCAGACAGAGAAGTCGTTTTCCAGTACCCGTTCGTTGCTCTAGCTTCAGCAGTAGGATGTGTTGTGTTTTGCGTCTGCACATATCGCGCTCTACACTAGTAGTAATCTTCAAGACAACAGACCGAAATCCTCGAGACCCGTGTACTCTCCGACGTCAGTGCACGTTAAAGAACCCCAGGTGATCGAAATGTCCGGAGCCCTCCATTACGGCGTCTCTCATAGCCTGAGATGCTTTGCGAGGTTAAAGAGACCCTGAGGTCAGGACAATACACACGACATTCGTCGTGTGCCAGAACTTGCGTTTACTCAGCTATCTCTTCATAAAAAAAATAAAAATTCTTACAAACCTGAAGGGCGCGCCACATCCACATTCGTCTGCCATTGGCACCGTCGCTTTGCCACGCTGCAGTGGGAGTTTGCGCTATCTACTGACACATACAAAACAAGCTTACCTCCGCACAACTTTGCTCTGGTATCTATGCTGGCATCGCTAAATGTACAGCCGACAGCACGCTTAACACGAACGCTCGAGTGCGCGCCCTGCACTGACATTACAGCCGCTGTGCGCTGGGCGCTCCGTTTCGGACAACGCTGCAACGCTGGCGACAGCTGGTGCCCTGCTTCCACCCTAACATAGTCTCAGATCATGTGGCCGAGGCCCAGAGGCGCTAGTCTCAGTTGAAGACACGCGCTCGAGCGTTCGTGTGGAGCATGCTGCCGGCGGTACAGTCCGGTTCACGCTTCGGGCACCAGCTGTCGCCAGCGTTGCAGCGTTGTCCGATACGGAGCGCCCAGCGCTCAGCGGCTGTAATGTCAGTGCAGGGCGCGCACTCGAGCGTTCGTGTTAAGCGTGCTGTCGGCTGTACATTTAGCGATGCCAGCATAGATACCAGAGCAAAGACGGTCGGAGGTAAGCTTGTTTTGTATGTGTCAGTAGATAGCGCAAACTCCCACTGCAGCGTGGCAAAGCGTCGGTGCCAATGGCAGACGAATGTGGATGTGAAGCGCGCGCCCTTCAGGTTCACGCTTGCTGGTTTCGCACACCACTCAACACACAACAGCCCTGCTCTATGGTCTGCAACATAGAGGAAGGAAAGAGCATAGTCTGCGTGTAAACACCCGCGCTATCTCGCGCACCCGCGCCGCCCGCGCTGCCCATGTGAATGCGGCGAACGCGGATGCTGCAGATGATATGGTGCCTCTCTGTAATAGGCGGTCATGTTTCCTCGAAACAAATTTTCATTTTTTCATAGTTCGCATGTCATAGCTGGGATTTTGCATTAGTTAAAAAAAGGGGGAACTAATGCCACAACTATCTTGAAGCAGGACCTGTTTCGTTGCTCTTCATTGGTGGCGATGTGCCCTCTCTAGGCGTTGCTTTGCGCGTTGCTTTGCGCGTTTCTTTGCGCGTTGCTTTATGCGTTGCTTTACGCGTTGCTTTTCGCGTCGCTTTACACGTCGCACTACTTAAAGGAGTACAGACACCTAATTCTGGTGGCATATTTTTTTATGCTTAATAATATATAATCAATATTTTCTCTCGTGCTGTTTCAGTTTCGGTTTCAACCACTTTGTGACGTCAAAGTTGCGTTTAGGTAATGAGATGCATGCAAAAATTGCGATATTGTCGCTGCTGTTTGATACGTTGTCATTCTAGCTGTTGGATCAGGCTGGATTTAGGCTAGCGCAGGTTCTTTAACGAAGCAGCGATTTTATCGCAGTTTTTTTCACACGTTGCGTGACCGAAACACTACTCCGACGCTACAGAAGGCATTCGGCTGTTGAAACCGAAACAGCATGAGAAAGTGACAAATTCGATTA
This sequence comes from Amblyomma mixtum, assembly GCF_055824585.1. Classification (NCBI taxonomy): domain Eukaryota; kingdom Metazoa; phylum Arthropoda; class Arachnida; order Ixodida; family Ixodidae; genus Amblyomma; species Amblyomma mixtum. The sequence goes on along the minus strand of NC_143021.1, from coordinate 68,825,414 downwards.
TAAATTAATTATCGATCGTAGGCGAATACCGCATGGTAATCCATGTATACTAATGCACTGCGCATCACTGGAGAGAAAAAAACACGCACCGAAAAGTTAGGTGTCTGTACTCCTTCAATATAATAAAAAAACTCGTGTGGTTAAAGTTCTTTCCTTCCTCCATGCTTATGACCATGCGGCCATGCATATTAACTTTATCGACCATGCAGGATGCAGTACAGTTCGCTCACTCACCCCGACAGCACTGATATAGCAGTGGTATCAAGCGTATAATTTGTAGACGGAACCGCGCTCGATGGTGTCGGGAATGAAAGTGGGCGCTCGCGGAATATTAAAACTAATACCAGCGACCTGGCCGCGCTGTGCGGAAAACAGCGGGCGCACTGTTTGTACGTTCCTACTCGCCGGACGGCGTTCCGCGTCAGGTATCTCGCAAATGAAGCTCTGCATTCCGACGCATGGCTTCGTTTCTTAAATTGGTGACTCTTTGAACCGACCTATGACGAAAAGCGCTGTTTAGTGTTTCTGCCCGCATACCGATACCGCTAGCCAGCGCGCCTACTGCTTCGTGCACTGAACACGAGAGAGAGAGAGGACATTATTCACGCCGACATGAACCTCAGGGGCTCAGCCAGGGGGCGAGACCAGAGCAGGTGTTACATTTGATTTTGCCGCGCACGCCCATTTCAGTGTTTTCTTATCACATTAGCGAAACCATCAAGCGCGGCTACATACCCGAACTCCCCGTTTGAGAGCACTGCTGTAGCGGTGAACAGCCGCGTGCGATTATTTTTTTATTTCGTGGACTCCTTTTTCCTCGCGCGAAACGAAATATAGCACACACCAAAATGAGCCTATGAATTAGAAACTTTTTGGAACGTGCTGCGGTTTGGCCCTGCAATTTTGGTCCAAAACACAATAGCAGAAAACTTTTATCATTTAATAATTTATTCAATTCAACATCATACAAAAGTTCCTTCCATATAGAGCGCAAAACAGCATGGTTGTGGTTGTCTCCACCTATTGTGCCTCGGTATACTGTTAATTTGGCTGTATTTAGCCGGTACAGCTGATATGTTTTTGATCATGGACACCTGAGGCGTAATTAACAAATGACATTTAGCTTTTCTGGGTGCCATGTTGTCGCCTCATTAGTTTGCAGTCAGTCTGTACCTTGGTCTTGAATTTGTCGCAGTGTGAGATCTTCTGCCAGGCATTTCTTTCACGGAAATGATGCATGTCGCATTTGCACTTTGTTGGTTGGAAATTTCAACCTGCCGTCTGACACAAGATCTACATTACTGTTTCGGCAGAAAATGACCTGCTAGGCCTGCTCATGGTCACAATGACAAGGCTGTAGGAACTAATTACTGAAGTAAGTGTCAGATCTATTGGTTTAGTTGCATGCTAATATCAAAGATATATGGCAACGCAATGCAATCTAACAGTGACAGTGTAGCGGCAGCAGCGATTTCACCGCCAATGTGCCATTGTTCCGCGTACAACGCAAACACTCTACTGTCCGTGGCTTTACAAAAGCAACCAGCGGTGGTCTCCGCCCTTTGTGTGTGCTTTAAATCAGTTCATGGCTCTGCAAACTAAGACTGACTAGCCAGCCTACCCTTATGGTGATGAGTTTGTGCGCAGTGCCTTGCACTGTCAAGATTATATGGCCATGACACTCTCTATGCAGGAGCAATTGTTGCATGTTTCTGCCGTTAAATTTAGCAGCAGTGGTTTTAAAAATGTCACCAGGCTCAGTGCTAGTTTTGCTGCATGTCTGGAATATGTGCCAAAAATGGGAGCTAAGCTAAGTAATCCGTTCTCTCGGCTCATGCATGACAGTTTTGACAACTTGACTAAGGATGACTATTCCAGCCCTAGTGCAATCACCAAATCATGCTATTTACCTGCGTTGTTTTGTCCTCATTAGTGCACCTCTCAAGAATGTCGCTCTTCATGCGTACTTGCTGCTTGGTTTCCAGCAGTAACTTTCACCCTGAGGCTATTAGCGCAACATAATTGTTTCTTGCAGCTAATGCTACAGAAAGTAGATTGAGGTTGAAAGTAACCTCGCCCACTCCACTCAAGTACCGCGGGGTAATGCTACAAGCAAAACTTTAACTACGTCTATCTGAAAGAAATAGTTGAGTTGAGTTGAGTTTAATGGCGCATAAGCGACTAAGGCTATCATGCTCCAAGCTCAAGAAATAGTCTAATTTCTTGATGCGAACATTGCTTTAAGCCTAAAGGTGGGTAATTGGTTTTGTGTGGTTTTTCTGCAATCGTCATTACAGAAGGAGCCTCCTTTGACTCCATGCCTCATCAGGACTGCCTGCAGAATAAGTCTTTTTGTTGACAAGCTACACCCTTCTGAGGTATCATCCCTGCATGCAGGGACGGCATCTCTATTTGTGACTTCTTGGGTATTTTACATTGAATAGCCCCAAAAGGCGCAAAAAATGTAAACCTTTATGGAGCACACAAAGCCGCGCATAAAGTCATTGGATCTCTTAAACATGTACAAGGGTCATGGAGGTGGCTCTCCATAAATGGTTGTAAATAATGTTGTAAATAGTCTTGTGAATAGTGTTGTAAATAGTGTTTTAAATAGTATTGTAAATAATGTTGTAAATAGTGTTGTAAAGAATACTGTAAGTAATAAAAGATTGTTTCAGCTCAGTGCCTGTAATTTGATTTAAGCATTCACTCGAGTTCTGTGCTTCCTCAAGAAGTGAAATATACTCCTGTTGCATAATGAATGCAACATTATAAAAGGAAATTTACTCAAAAAAAATCTTGCAGAGACTCCTTCAATGGAGCGGAAACACTTGTGAAAAGCTCTCTAAAAGGAGCTTAATTACTGCTATTTGGTGCCATGCTAACCCCTGTCCTGAGAGAAGTAAAAATGTACTCCTCTGAACACCAAACATCTCTCCGTATGTGAGAGTACAGCTGGTACTAAAAGGGGCATTAATAGTATTTTATGATCTGAACATTTCCTTCAGAAAGAACCCCTGTCCTAAGAGGAATAAAATTTCTACTTCACTGAACACCAAAAATACCTCTTTGTACGTGAGAGTAAAACAGGTACTAAAATGAGCATTAATACTCCCTGATGATCACAACATTTACTCCAAAACGAACCCCTCTTGTAAGAGGAGTAAAATTTGTACTCCTTTGAACACAAAGAGACCTCTCTGTACGTGAGAGTAAAGCAGGTACTGAGAGGAGCAATAATGCTCCTTCATGAGCACATTTACTCCCAAAAGAACCCCCCTCCTAAGAGGAGTAAAATTTTTACTCCCCAATGAACACCAAAAATACTTCTCCATACGTGGGATTATAGTAAATACTCCCTTTTTGAGGAGTAACTGAACCTCTTTTCCGGGAGTGCGCTACGCGGTGGGCCATTTACTTCTTTCTGGGTGTTTTTCCATTTGCAGTGTAGCTACGTTGTGTCATAGGATTAATAACGAAAAACCAAGAGAGCAAACCTGGGGCGTAAAGCATGTCCACATGTTCGCCAGGTGTAGGGAAGGGATGATTTACCAGATTCCGCGTATATGCGAAAAAGTTTAGATTGGACAAACCGGATGGTGCTTGAACATGAGCGCTCACTTGAAAAAGGCACTGGCTCTAATCTAGCGCTTCATTAAAAAGAACGTAAATGCATGCCTTGTTTCCCGCCGCGTTGGCTCAGTGGTTACGGCGCTCGGCTGCTGACCCGAAAGACACGGGTTCGATCCCGGCCGTGGCGGCTGAATTTCGTTGAAGGCGAAATTCTAGAGGCCCGTGTGCTGTGCGATGTCAGTGCACGTTAAAGAACCCCAGGTGGTCGAAATTTCCGGAGCCCCTCACTACGGCGTCCCTCATAGCCTGAGTCGCTTTGGGACGTTAAACCCCAATAAACGAAACCAACCAACCATGCCTCGTTTACGCGAAACTTGAGAGAAGTAGAGACAGCATAGCCTAGGAGCTAAAGGAAGCCTTCTTTATAAAAAGAAAGGGCTTTTATGTGTCAGTGATGCGTCGAAATCATTCTACGGGAATGAGCTTGCCTTTTTGGAACAACATTGGTAAATTTTTATTTTTGACTACGCGTGTTTGAATCATTGAGTGTCACTGTTTCATCGTTTTTATTGTTAAGGTCTGTGCACTTTTTTAGACATATCTTGTCACATTCAGTCGGTTTATATTCTTTCCACAATTTCAATTCGTCAGCTTTTATCGGTTTTAACCTTGTTACCAGCTATTGATGTTTTATCGGTTTGTATGGCTCTTTACACCATGTTGCATTAACTGTTTATGGTCATCAAGTGGACTTTTTTTATTTTGTTGCATTCCTTTTGAGATTCAGACGACTTCCAGCTTGATCACCCTGTTATGTTTTTCTTTTATTGCTTCTGTGGCTCTTTACACCATGTTACGTTGACTGCATCTGATTACCTTTGCCACTGCCTTCCTTTATATTGTGCGAGCGGAGCTGATTGGTTTGGTTTGTTGGAGTTTAACGTCCCAAAGCAACTCAGACTATGAGGGACGCCGTAGTGAAGGGTCCGGAAATTTCGACCACCTGGCGATTTTTAACGTGCACTGACATCGCACAGTACACGGGCCTCTAGAATTTCTCCTCCAAAGAAATTCAGCCGCCGCGGCCGGGATCGAACCCGCGTCTTTCGGTTCAGCAGCCGAGCGCCGTAACCACTGAGCCACCGCGGCGGGGGAGCTGAGCTGAATAAAACTCAGTTGCCAGTTCAGCGCTGTTTCTTGTCCCTTCTTCGGTTCGCCTTCGGGCTTCTTTCGCGCTCTTTCACTTATGTGAGAATGAGCAACTAGCCCAGCAAAAAGTTTAGCCTGCCTTTCTTTGATGCGTTAGGATTAAAACGGTGCTGCGAACGAAAACTCCTCTGTCAGCTTGTGTACGGCGTCATTGAAAGAGGAGAGGAGGCGGCGCGCGCTGCAATGCAGCCCCATAAGTTTGTCGGTCGGCCCACGTGGCTCTTCCGTGGCGATCAGGGCTCGGCCACGGACGGACACATGTCGCGCGTCCCAAGAGTCGCGTTGTGTTTTGTGCGCTGTAAAACTAATGCTTATGCGTTACTGTTGCATGAATCCCATTGATCGCACTTCGCTCATTTAAATTTTACAGAATTAAAATGAAACATGGGGGCAGGAGATGCCCCCCCCCCCTCCAGCTATGGGACCACCGACCGGCTAGAGGAGCACCAAAGGAATTTAAAGAAAAAAGAAAATGTGTACTTGGTTAAGCACTGCCAGTCATGCACGACACGTTCGCCACGATTCGGCAGTTTTAGAATTCTAGGCAGCAGCAGGTATCAAACGGCACGTGAACTCCTTTCATATAAAGAAAACAGCAGATTGCTGTATTTGTGGTGCATCGGTTTCTATGTACACATCGGAGTTCGACCGTTTCACGGCAGTATGATAAGATGTTTTTTCTGGTGATACCTTGACACGTGGTTGTTGTGCGTTGTGCGTTTTTATCTCCTCTGTAGTGCGTAGACTCCTGAGTTCATTTTTATGCCTGAAATTTTTCCTAATGCACCAGTTGTGAGTGCAGCGGTCGTCCATGTTTTTGCATGTCCCTTTTCTTTGTGTTTGTGCTTCTTCGCTGCCGGTATGAATCAAGAATCTTTCACATGGTGTCGGCATGTACTAAGAATCCTCCCCCCCCCCCCCCCCCCCCCGAGAGGCACGGAAGTCTGCCCCCCTGAACTGCTCCACACTGGAGTCCCAAAGAGCTCTAGTAAAGTGGGCGCAAGACGGGGTCTCGTTGTGCGGTGTCCCGGACTAAGGATACCGACCATGTAGCGGGGTCTTCTGACCCCCAAACTCCCTTTGAGTATTCAAAAGTTTTTCACCACCGCCGCGAAAATAGGAGAACATACACTGCTCTTGCCCCGACTCTCACAATCACACAAGCTGCCCACTGTTGGAGGCTACAAACACGCACAACCCCGTACCCCATCCTCCTCCACAACCGCCTTCCTGATCAATTCCCCCCCCACCTGCAAACTTTGTGGCAAACGTGGAGACTTTTTACACCTACTGCTTACCTGCCCCTCATTCCTACATCCTCCAGCACCAGAGTGTCCCTAGCTTAATTACTGGGTGGGAATAATAATAATAATTAGTTTTTAATGAAAGAAAGGGCGCAGTATCTGTCTCACATATCTCGGTGAACACCTGAACCACGCCGTAAGGAAAAGGGCGATGGTGGGAGTGAAAGAAAAAAGAGGGAAAGAGGTGCCGTAGTGTTGGCCATAAGCCGGACCCCAAAATCACGGCCCTCCAGGGCACTATCGCTGCTTCTGTACTCCCCCGCTCCTCCTTCTACTTATACGCCAGCTCTCGCACCTCTACAGCCACCGCCTCCGCCGGCACGAGATAAGGAGCCGATGAACTCGGCACCCTCTGCTGCGTCATCGCGTACCTCCTCTCCCATCAGCAGCCCCCCGCACAAACGCCGACCCCCTACCTCCGACGCCGTCGCCCCCCCAGCGTGACGTCATTCTCCCAACAACCTCCTTCTTGGGGGCGTTTGAGAAGCGCATCATGGCCCGCTTCGCGCAACTTGAGCGCGTCGCCAGTATGGACACCCGCTTGGCCGCCATTGAATCTCACCTCAGCACCCTAGACCCCAGGGTCGCGGCCCTAGAAGCCCGTCAGAGCGCGACTGAGCCCACCCTCACGCACCTCTCGCTACCCGCCCCACCAATCCCTGCACTTATTCTAACTCCTTCTGAGAATCTCGCCATCAGTCATGGCCAGACACCCCCCGCACTTTAGTCTATGGCAGTGAAACTGTCGGGGGTTCCGGAACAAACGGAGCACCCTGCAGCTCCGTCTACACAACATCCCTCCTGACACTCTCCCCTGCCTCCTAGCGCTTCAGGAACCCCTAGCTCTAGTAAAGCTGCGAGACTACGCCTCCTTCCAAACTCCTTCGGAGGCCCAACGAAGCGTTACAACGAAACCTTACTGCCGTGCTGCACAAGCTGGACGTTTCAGAATGTGCCCATCTCCTCGTTGAAACCCTTTCCAGCCGTCGCACTGAGGCAAGCGTTTTTATTCTCAATGTGTAAAGCCCTCCCATAGCCACTTCAACCCCTCTCCTCCTCGTCCTCCACAAAGCACTAGCCTGCGCTGGTTACAACGCCCTGGTCATTCTGAGAGATATCAGTGCACCCCACGCCAGCTGAGGCTACTTTCTATCCTTAATGACTTCGCTTTCCCCACCAAGATTGGATCCAGTGCCCAACGAGCCACCAATCGAGACCTTGCCCTCACCAAAAATGTTACCGATCCCACATGGATTATTACAGGGGACTCCTTCGGTAGTGTTGCGACTCAGGTAGCATGGTCGGCCCGGAGAGGGGATGAGGGAGGTCGGAGACGAGGTTATGGGAAAGACACGGAAGAACTTTGTATAGGCAAATTTACATTATATATAAACAGCAACTGAGAGAATGTCTCAGTAAGAGAGTCTTGATAACAAGGAGCTTGATGACGAGAAGCTACTCCGCCGTACTCGCTGCCGAGTTTTATAGCATTTCCTTTCCCTGGGCTCCCCAGATAGGGCCGGGCCTGTCGAGGAAGGAGTGTCCTGAAATGTTCATTGTGGCACCCATCACACACCCTCTCATTAGGGAACACGCCCCCGTCACGTGTTGGGAGAGAGAGAAGGATGACATCTATGTCGCGCAGATGCTGGAATGTCCACGAGCAGCGTTCCCGCGCTTTTCATGTGGTCGCACGTGCAGGGTCCAGGCTACGTGCAAGTCCACGCGGTGTAGGTGAAAGGCTCGCTGTTAACTTCTTCCTGGAAGACGGATGCTGCTGTCAAACTTGACGACTGGACTCAGCTGACCCTCGGGCGCCTCAGAATGTCAAGTACTGCCGGCCTTGGCAGCTAACTTCTTTCTGTAGAAGAGGGTGCACTGCAGAGCTGCGCTGGCTCGTTCCGGGGTGGATTACGGACGCCGCTTCCGTGGTTAATCCAGGCATTGACCCCGAGTGCCTTTCGTGACTTGTCGGCATTCCGCTGCAACCGCGCCGATTTTTCCCCACGACGAAGGCGAAACGTAACAGTAGCGATCACTACGTCCTCTGCACCACTTTCCCTCTCCCCTCTCTTGCTCGTACCTCTGCTCATCTGACCCAATATTTGACTGGGACAGCCTCCGCTCCACTCGTCTCTTTACTTCCGCTTCTACTCTATCACCGATCTCTCGGCCTGGGCTGAGACCCTGAGACACCACACCGACCAAGCACTCATCGTTATTTCAAACCCAGGTGTTTTTCGCTGCATGGACGCTCTGCCCGTGTCCTGGCGGAACGGGACGCAACGATGCCATCACAGTCCATTTGACCACGAAACCGAGGACACTCCTCAACGAGAGCAAGTCAGCGTGAAATGTCCTTGCGTGACCTCGTTCTTCGTCGTGTGTCCTCGTCGAATGTCTTGCTGGTTCGCGCTGGTATTTATATGTAATAGATCAGCAACTTGCCCGCATTCTTACTCTGGGAAATGCATGCCTTTTTCGCTGCTCTGCGCTGCATCCGGACAAGACACCGAGTACGACAGGCCACAAGGAACGTTGACGGACGACCTGTTTAAACGCTTTCGACGCCCGTCAGATTGGGGCTCGACAACGCACCGACAATACAGTCATCGTTATTTTTAACCCAGGCGCTTTTCGCTGCATGGACGCTCTGCCCGTCTCCTTGCACAACGTTACGCAACGATGCCATCACAGTCCCTTTGACCACGAAACCGAGCACACTCGTGAACGAGAGCTAGAAAGCGGAAAACGCATGCCTTTTTCGCTGCTCTGCGCTGCATGTGGAGAAGGCACCGAGATACGACTGGTAACAAAAACATTGAAGGTAAAGAATATACATTGGGAATATATATAGACTTCAGTAAAGCCTTTGGTTCAATATGTGACACAACCCTCCTGAATAAGCTAGATCATTATCGTGCCCGTGGGCTAACGAATACTATTTTGCAGTCGTACCTAAGGGGCCAATCCCGTTGTGTTGACATTAATGGTTACTTCCCCACTTTCCGACAGATTTCATCCGATGTTCCACACGGTAGTATTCTTGGGCCGTTTTTTTTTAATGTCTATGAAAATGACCTTATGTCTACTGATGATAATGGTTTTGTTTATAGGGGTCTAACGTCCCGAAGCAACTCAGGCTATGAGGTACTGATGAGAATGCCTTATTTGTATCATATGCGGATGATTCAAGCTTGTTCTTTAGCCAACAAATGAAGTTGATTTGTTTAAAATTGCAAATAATGCGTTGTCAAAACTACTGAAATGGTCGAAACAAACAGCTTAAAAATAAATGAAAAAAAAACGAAAGCAATTTTATTTGCACCTCAAGATAAACGCTTGGCCTCTAGTCGTGAGCTAAAATTAGGACGTAATGAAATAGATATCGTGAAAGAACATAAACTACTTGGTGTCGTATTCTCTAGTCCAATGACATAGGACAGTCATGTAGAATAAATGGCTAAAAAAGTCTCATCTGCTGCAGGTGCCTTATTTCGAGCGCGTGATCTCTTTCCCATATCCATTAGACTACAAGTTTACCACGCACTCTTCCGTTCACACCTTAACTATTGCACACTAGTATCGGGAACGACTACAAAAAAAAAAAAAAACGTCGGTACACTTCTGCGTCTAGAAAAAAAAAGCCATGAGTTGCATAAACAATGTGCCATATTTACATCCTTCAGCCGCGCTATTTCGTCAGCATCATGTCATCAATATCGAGTCTCTTTATAGTTACCGCCTGCTCTACCAGTTTTATTTTCCTAATGAAGTGTACAAAGAATTCCTTCTCTCACTCTGAGGTGCAACGTTACGCTGCGATATTTTGAAAACACGTGCCCCTGAAAGATGGTTGATTCCACACCACCAATCTAATTACCTTCCTCAGGCATTAAGCTATACATATTTGAAAGGCTGTGCGCCTAAAAGACGTTCGCAGGAACCAGGATAGAGACGAGAGGAGACGGCAGGATAGAGACCTGTCGTCTCTATCCTTTTTCCTGCGAACGTCTTTTTTGGCGCACAGCCTTTCAAATATGAATATGTACCAACTAGCCCGTCAAAAAGCCTTACTAAGCTATACAATGCCAGTGTTACTAAATAAGATCAGTCTAGTTTTAATAACGCTCGAGTAACACGTAAAATTTTGCGTTCAATGTTTCTGGAGTGACCCGTGTTTGCTGTTTCTGACGTAAAATGGTAACGGGTACAATAAAAACATGCATTTGGTAGTTTAAACTGTCATATATGCAATTATCGCTTTTTTGCACTATCATGTGCATGTTAACTCTTGCCCTTCTATAACATCTCGTTATCTTTTTCGATAATTTACTTCACCTCTTATTTTTGTAAATTTGTGACAAAATGTGACTGTGATAAAATGTGATAGCAATTGATATCTTGTATAATTTTTTTTGTACTGCTTTCACTGTTGCCTGCCGGCGGCTTCCAGGCCTCGTGAAGCTGTTGCTACAGCTTTTTGCCTTGGAGACCGCCAACATCGTGAAATGTTAAAAATAAAGGTGAATTGAATTGAAGAAGGAACGCTGACGGACTACCTACTTAAGCGCTTATCGACGACTCTCAGACTGGGGCTGGATACTGTACCGACGATGCACTCATCGTCATTTTTAAGCCAGGTGGTATTCCCTGCATGGACGCACTGCCCATGTCCTGGCGGAACGGAACGCAACGATGCCATCACAGTCCCTTTGACCACGGAACCGAGCACACTCGTCAACGGGAGCAAGTCAGCGAGAAATGGATGCCTTTTTCGCTGCTCTACGCTGCACCTGGACAAGACACCGAGATACGAAGGCAGCAAGGAAAGCTGACGGACGACCTATTTAAACACTTATCGACGACCGTCAGATTGGGGCTGGACTTTTGCTGTAATTGTTCAAACCGATGATTGTTCGCTGTGTCATTCCCCTTTGACACTGGCGACATTGCGCGCAAATTCTTAGTAAAGTGCCTGCTTGTTGTTTGCCATGCTTGTTTCATGAACGCGCCGTCTTACTGTTGTCTGGTGACATGGAACTGAATCCAGGTCCTAGCAACACTCCTTGCGAATGCTCTTCTCTGCTTGAAACGATAAACCGCATAGAAGAACACCAACTGCAGATACTGAGCACATTTGAGCAGCTACAGCAGTGGCAAGCACACGTTGATTCTCAGCTAAATGCCTGGAAGGAAAAATTGCCTCCCTCGTGGAAAATCAATCCCCTTTGCTTGATTTATCTCCTGCGCAAGCGTTAAATTAGAGCACTAGCTTGACTCTTATCTCTATAGACATCGCTACGCTCAGAGCTGCCGCTGATGACGCGAAAAATAGACTACGAAGAAATAATCTTATTCTTTACACTGCCTGGTTCTCAGACTGAAACCTTGTCACAGTCAGAAGAGGCTGTTTCTCTGTATAGTGAAACCATGGGTATGGAAATAGATGGGGCTAACATACAACGAGCGCATAGAATTGGTCGCTTCAAAGCCGATAAGAAGCGCCCTATCATTATTAAGTTCCTGCGATTTAAGGACAAGAAGGCTGTTCTTGCCGCGCGACCTAGGCTGAGAGCGGATGACTATGCGGTCCGGGAAGACTGTTCAGCGTCGGTACGTTATGCACGCAGGAAACTTGGGGAATTTCCAAGACAACAAAATTTGTCATTCAAAGTACGCTTCGTTAAGTTCATAATGGACGGCCGATGTTATGTCTACGACGTTTGCAATGACATTGAATTGAATTGAATTGGCTTTTTATTTGCAGGAAACAATACAAAAGTAATCCCTGCGGGTGGCGTAAGGCTAAAGGCTTGGAAGCCTGACGAGGCCTTAGCCCCCTCACATCAGTTACAGCCTGCAGCAGGAGACACACATTTTCTGAATTTAAGCATGTACGCGGTTGCAATAGGATAACATGTTCACGCTTTTCAATTACAACGCAATGAATACGAGAAATACGCAGTACAATGCAGCAATATAACTAAAGTGCAGTTCGAAAGTTTTGAGCAGGAATGAGGGTACATATGCATCCATGTACACATGAAAGGAAACTAAGCCATAACTTGCGTACGTTGCGTACAAACTGCAAGTTTCTAATAACACAATTGAACAGAATTGAGTATTAGCGTATATCGCAGTCTAACGAAGAGCAGTACGAAAGGGAAACAAAAGAACAAAATTAGGATAATAGTTGCAAATGCATGATAACCATATAGAAGATGTTTACTGTATTTGTAATGCGTTTATCGTTCTAAAATTATATTTGAGCAAAATAGGAATGCTCGATAATTTCGTTTGAAGGCTCTGAATGGTTGGCTGAAGTCAACATAAGATTCGTGCATGTTAAGCAGTCTAACTATTTGATAGCCTGTTTGCCATAGTTCGCTCTGAATTTTTGTACCTTTCTCTTACGATTCCTGATTGCATATCTCATGGAGGCATGCTGGACGTTATCGGCATATAGCTGTTTTTTGTATATTAGTTGCATTATCCGGAAATTGTATACTTTTTTAACTGGAAGGACATTATGTTTGAAGAAAAGTGGTTGCGTAGTCAAGTTTCTTACTTGACCTTTGTAATTATCTAATATCCGAAGTACGCGCTTCTGCAGAACTAATATTCTCTCATAATTCCCTTTGGTGGTCGTACCCCATACTAGCATACCATAGAGCAGTTTGGAATAGAATAAAGTGTAGTACATTGATCTCTTCAGCCAAAGAGGTAAGATATGGGCCACTTTACTTAAACATCCTACAGAACGCGCGAGTTCCGAAATTAAATGATCTACATGATAAGCCCATGACAAATGTTCGTGAAACCATATTCCAAGAAACTTTTGCGTCTGCACTTTCTCCAAGTAATGGTCTTCAAACTTAATATCGATATTATCACATGCATTCTTATTGATGGGTCTGAATACTATGTATTTAGTTTTTTGCGCATTGAGCTCCAACTTTTTTTTCTAGCCACCGGGACAGTTCTAGCAGATAATCATTAGCTTCATTTCTTATTTCTTGGATGGTTGTGCCTGTAAAAAATATACTTGTGTCATCAGCAAACAACGTGATTTCAGGTGTGTGTTTTAGCTCAGTGATATCATTAATGTATAACAGAAATAGTACTGGCCCCAGTATCGAACCTTGTGGGACACCTGCTTTTATAAGTAGTTTCTGGGAACATACGTAGTTCAAGGTAACGTACTGTTGCCTCATTGACAAGAAACTCTGGAAAAGATTTAAGGTAATGCCTCTAATGCCACATCTGTTCAATTTACTAAGCATGATATCGTGATTCACCGAATCAAATGCTTTCCGTAAAGCGAGGAAGATACCTAGGGTATACAGCCTCGTGTCGAGATTGTTAATAATATGAGTTTTAACTTTTACGAGGGCTTCTTCTGTCGTTTTGTTTTTTTTGAAAACCATATTGGGATGGCGAAAGTACATTGTATTTGTTAAGGTATGTTGTAAGGCGCTTGTGAATGCACTTTTCATAATTTTTTGAAAATGCGGGCAGGACTGAAATTGGTCGGTAATTTGAGATATCATTTGTAGAACCACCCTTATGAACGGGGACTACTTTCGCCACCTTCAGTTTCTGTGGGAAGATTCCAGTCAGAAACGATAGGTTTATTAGGAACGCAAGTATTGGACTAATTACAGACGAGAGTTCCTTTATTGGCGCTACCTTAATTTCGTCATATCCACTTGAAGTAGTGGCTTTTAATTCCTTTATAAATCTGGCGACCTGAGCTGGAGTAACATCAAACAGCACAAGAGAATTAATTTGACTAGTTTCATCATAGTTACAGTAATTTTCAACCTGGCCTGTTGCGGGCATTGCTGCATGCACAAAGTATTCATTTATCGCATCCGCTAAGGGTTGACCTTCGAAAACGATGTTATTAATTTTCATTTGTTGAGGTGCACTGCTAGCTTGATTTTTCCCTGTTAAGAAATTAAATTCTTTCCATATTTTTCTTGGGTCCGATCTCATTCGGGAGAACAGTGACTCATAGTAGTGTTTTTTTGCTTTCTTTACGTCGCTATTTAATTTGTTCCGAAAGCGCCCAAACTCAAGAAATAAGCCATAATCCTTACTGGCAAGAAATTTATGAAACATTGTGTTCTTTTGTTTTACTTTTTTATAAAGCCCTGCACTAATCGAAGGCTTCCTAATTTTACGTTTCTGCACTTTTGCACTTTGTAACGGAAAAGCATCATTGTAGCAGTATAGAAAGGTGCCCAGAAATAGGTCGTATGCTTTGTCTGGATTTTCTTCTGAATACACTTCAGTCCAATCTGCTTGCTCGATCAATAATCTAAACTTAGTCAGTGAGTTGTTGCATATGATCCTGTGCTCAAAATTACGAGTTCTATCCTTATCTTTTCTGAATAAACATTGGGTGGCGATGTAAATCGGCTGATGATCACTAAGATCACATGTCAAATCCCCTGCTGTATATCCCGAGTCGTTGAGGTTTGTTATTGCGACATCTATACTTGTGGAATACTTCCAAGTAATACGGGTAGGGCTGGAAATGGCATTCTCACAGCCATAGGACATGATGAGGTTTTTCAGGTCCCGTGCGGGTAAATCGTCCTTCAGCAGATCAATGTTCACGTCCCCCATTACAAAATATGGTTTCTTTATGACATTAAAATGCCCAAGCAATTGTTCTAAACGCGATATGAGGTGTCACTTAAGTCCTGTCGGGGGCCTATAAATTACAGCAAGAAGAAAAGAGTCTGTTTCTACAGCCAAGCATTCTATGTCGGCATCGCTGCTGGTGACAGCATCAACTACTTGAAAAGAGTAAGGACGTTGGAGATAAACAGCCACACCCCCACCTCTGCCTCTGCCTGCCCGGTCGAGGCGAATCGGCGTATAGCTGTGGAACTGAGGAGACAAGTCTTTTGCCGTGAGCCAGGTTTCGCTGAATAAGAGTGCGTCAAATTTTATTTGACACGAATTTAAGTAAGAATCTAATTCTTCGTGTTTGTTTTTTATGCTCCGGATATTTTGGTGCAGTGCTACGAAGTGGGACTTCAAGGAATGCTTATCTATGGTATGCGTATGTGTCGACATTGCTTCAGTAGGTGGATTATGCTCTGATACAGCAATCTTGTGTTACCTAAGTTAAGAGATAAGCGCTACGTCTTCAGTGCTCATGATTTTGATGACGTCCGATGTTTCATCTTTCCTGGCAAAAATTTTTCCAGAGTTCACCCACACAAACTTCCATTTTGCAGCTTTCTTTGCCACGGCTGTCCCAAGAAGCTGTTTGTTTCGTCGAGTCAGGTGTTCATTGACGTAGACTGTGCTACCTGTTCCTTCGTGGCCAAGCTCAGTGGTATCGATCTTTCTTTTAGCTTTCATGAGCAAGGCGTCTCGCTTTGCGCGTGACACAAATCGCACGATGATGTTCTGTTCCTTCTCTCGCAAAGTTTTCACCCTGTGGCAGATGTCGAGATCGGAATCAGCAACCTCCTCACCCACAGCTTCCCCTATCTTTTCGACAACCACTAGCGAGTCAAGCTCTTCGGGCACGACCTTGATTTCCAAGTTGTTGCCTCTTTGGTATTGTTCGAGTTTTTCGATTCTTCCTTCCAGTCGCTGATTTTCAGCTTTCAGGTCTTTGTTTTGTTCTCTTAGCGCTTGTATTTCGGGCCTGATTGCTTTAATGTCCTTTCCTATTTCTTTAACCTCGTCACAAGTGTGACTACAGTAACTTATGCTCTTTTCAAGGGCTCTCAGTTCAGCCCGCACTTCTCTGCGGAAGTCCGCGACCATCGTAGTTAGCTCTTTTTTTTCTTCCTTGTTCATGATGATACTTTGATTTTAAAAGCAATGCCACAATGATTGCACACTCTCAAGTACACTCTCAAATACACTTTCAAGTACACTTTCAAGTACACTGTCAAGTACACTTTCAAGTACACTGTCAAGTACACTGTCAAGTACACTGTCAAGTACACTGTCAAGTACACTGTCAAGTACACTTTCAAGTACACTTTCAAGTACACTGTCAAGTACACTGTCCGGCAGCAATGCAGAACGAGAAAACAGGCACAGGGTAACAGGTTGACCCCCTTACCTGCGAATATTTCAGGCCCAGTTTAGGCTTCCTGTCGCTCTGTGCACTGCTGCCGGACTGTGGAAATCCTGCAGCTCTCGTAGTATATGTAGACAGCAGGCGGTCCCGAAGTTCTTTTCGGCGCACTCTCCGTTGATGCCCGATTAGTTCGTCGGCAGCGAAGCTCCCCTCGGTGATGCGCGGCGCACCATGCGTGGAAGCAGCCTCTGATAGCGGCGATATTCCAGCGCCGATAATACAGACGGGTTCCTGCGAATATTTCAGGCACAGTTTAGGCTTCCTGTCGCTCTGTGCACAGCTGCCGGATGGTCACTGAAGCTAAGAGATAACGATATGGTGGCAAAATAGTCGGAAAACCACACGTCGTGCTGCTTATCGCTCCGCCCCTCGGCACGCTTACCTAAACGTTCTACTAATTAGCGCTCGCTGCATTGCAAAGAAAAATGATACACTCGCCAGCCTCATCCTTTCTGTCAAGACTCACTTTGTGATCGGCACCGAATCGTGGCTTGACGAAACAGTAAAAAACAGTGAAGTTTTCCCCCCGGCTTTTACGGTTTACAGGCGAGTTCGAGACAGACATGGTGGTGGTGTTTTCCTTTTAGTTGATAAATGCCTCTCAAGTGTTCCAATAGATAGCTTAGATATTGGCTCTGAAACTGTGTGGTGCCGAGTGCGTCGGCGTGATGCCACACATACTACATTTGGCGCATTCTATCGTATCCTTAGCAGTAGCAGTCCAGATAGTTTTTTACCCTCTCTCGTGCCCTCTAAAGTAAGACGACAGATTATATTGTTAGGTGACGGCCAGCCGAAGAATGAGGCTTGATGAACGATTGATAAGAGATTATTTAATGGCCGCTGGCCTAGCGCGAGCGCTCCGTCCCGCGCCACTGCCAGCTTCGTCTTCTTCGTAACATTACCCGGGGCCACCGAGCGATCGTCCCGATCGTAAACTGAAGAAGACATGGACGAGGGTATGCGTGATTCAGTGATGGCTCCCAAGGCAGAAAAGAAGTGGCAATGTTTACTGAAGAAGTGCTGGCCGCCACGGTGGATGAGATGATAGGCTGGTGAGTCCGGGTCCACGAAGCATACGGGCCGTAGGGTGCCAGGAGCTGGTGGCTGAGGTCCTTGGACGCACCGAACGGCAGGGGGAGGGGGGCGGTGTCCTCATGTGTGGACAGGGTCTTGGGTCGGCGAGCGGAGACCCGTGCCGAGTAACGGCAGCCTCGTAGACGATTTAGGCCCTCGTCGGGGCGCGCGAGCGCCCAACTGCAGGCACAAATAAAGTTTGCTCCAATCCAATCCAATGGGTCGGTCGGGTCAGTATGGTCGCGGCAACGTTGTCAGTTCGTCGGGTCCTGTGGTCCGGGGGGGGGGGGGACGGGGCTGGGGTGAGCGGCGAGGTCGGTCCAGGTCGGGCGGGCTGGGGCACGACAGTGCGGGGCGGACCAGGTACTCACGGTCGACGTCCACAGCAGGCGCAGCACGCCGAAGCTCCGTGACCAGGATGGCGATGAAGGGAGCCCAGAACCTCACACCAAATGTTGCGTGGCGGCCAGCACTTCTTCACCTTGCCACCTCTTTTCTGCCCTGGAAGCCATCGCCCTGGAAGCATGTTACGAAGAAGAGGAAGCTGGCAGTGGCGCGGGACGGAGCGCTCGCGCTAGGCCAGCGGCCAATAAATCATCTCTTATCCATTGTTCATCACGCCTCATTCTTCGTAACAATATACTTGGCTGTTATTTTAATATGCCTTCCGTGCGATGGTTCAGCGGGTCCCCTTTCTGTCCTCTCGCTGCGCCCTCTCAAATTAAATATGAGAGAAGCCAACAGCCACAGAAACCAAGGGGCACAGGGGATTTTTAATTCATTTTTTTATTTTGTGGTGTTGACCAATTTTATAATATTACTGAATATGTTCTCGCGTAAAGCTAATTGATTAGAAAAGCAGAAGGAAAAACAACCACATATCACAATTAAGTGATATGATCACTGCCAACTGCCTTTATCAGTTCGCGAATCTTCCCACAAGACGATGCGGTGACAGCGTTTCGACACTTGACCTGATATTCACCAACTCTGATAGGCTGGTGAGGTCCGTCTTACCCGTGCCAGGTACTAGTGACCATGGTGCTGTATTGGCACAAATTTCCTGCTGGCGCTGGTCACCGATTAAATCCTTGCCACGTAAAGTGTTCTTTTTTGAGAAAGGTAATTATGGTTTAATTAAGCAATGCCTTGAGGTTGTGGGGTTACTGGCACGGTTCGGACCCTGAACTCAGGGCCAACGCCACTCCGCTAGCTCGACCACACCTGTGGCCGCGAAGAACACACCTCCGAGGAATAAGCCCGCAGGCAAAACCTTTAATTGGGATCTCCCAATGTATTTCCTCGGTCGCGCGCAGGCAGCAGCGGCAGGCAACAGGCACAGGCACAGGAGACAGGCACAGAGCAGTTCAGGTCGCCTGGGCCGCCGCTGGTGTCGCGTCCGCTCTCTCTCAAGGCTCGCTGTCCACTCTCCATCCGACTGTCTCGTGGGCGTGGCCCGCGCGGCCGCCGAAACCGAGAGGGGTGGGCAAGGAGGGCTGCCCACGTGACGACGCGTAGTCGCGGGCGCCTCCCCTCCGCTCCCTCGGCCGCTGCGCCTAGTCGGGGGCCTCCAGAGGAAGAGCTGCGGCAGGCCACGAGAGAGAGAAGGGTGCATCCGGCGGGCGAGGGGCAAGATGGATCCCCACACCCTCCCTCTCTCAATAGTGACCTCCACCCGCTGAAGCGAACTCGGCGGATCAGCAGGTCCATGCCGCCCTTCCGGAGACTGGGCCCCGGGATGGTAGCTCTGCGCCTGGGGCGCGGGCCAGACCAGGATGGCGCCCGCGAGAGCCGGCCTGCTCCGCACTCAGGCCGCCCATCGTCAGCGCGGCCCGCGCTGTTCCGGAACCGCCGCCGAAGCCCCGTGCGATGGTGTGGGGGCGAAGTTCGGCGTCTCGCTCCCCGGCCGCGCGCCGCTCTCCGTGGCCGTCGCTGAAGCCGAGGCCGTAAATCAGGGCAGCCGGTGGGGGCTCGGTTCCTCCGAGCGGGCGTCTTGCAGTGCTCCGGGTACAGGAACTACCCCGGCTTGTGTATCCACACAGGCAGGGTGGGCACGAGACCTCTCGCACCAGGCTTTGCCGTGGTCGGCATGGGTCACATTCGGCGATCTCGCCCAGTTCGGATATTGTGACATCGTGGGCAAGGATCTCCTTGCATTAGGTCCACCGTGCGCGATCTCGCGCGTCTGGCGTTCCTTCGCCGTGGTCGGCATGGGTCACATTCGGCGATCTCGCCGAGTTCGGATATTGTGACGTCGGGGGCAAGGACCTCCTTGCATTAGGCCCACCGTGCGCGATCTCGCGCGTCTGGCGTTCCTTCGCCGTTTGCTCGATCTCGACCTGTTTTGGCCAACCGACGCCGCCGTGTGCGTGATCTCACGTTTTCGGCATTCTCCCGTTGCCCCAGCGAGCTCGCTGGCTTCGGGTATTATAGCGATGCCTGTAGAGATCTCTCTGGGCTTCGCTCGCCTCTGCACAATCTTGCGCGGGTGGCGTTTCTGCTTCCACAGCGACCTCCCTCTGGAAGTACTGTTTCAGCTCTCCCACGTGAATGGGTCCGCTGATTCGGCCCGATCTCGGGTCTTTCAGCCGGTAGTTCAGCCGCGAAAGCTTCTCAGCGATCAGGAAGGGTCCCACCCATTTGGGCGCTAGACTGGCCGCGAAACCTGCGGCTGCATCGCTGAGTGCGTGATTGCGCTTGAGAACGAGGTCTCCCATCTGAAAGTCCACGTCTCTGTGTGCGCGATCATAAGTGGCCTTTTGACTTGCCCTGGCCTTCGCGCGGCTGCGGTTCGCCTCCTTAATGGCATTTGCCAAACGCTCGCGCAATCGCCTTGCGTAGTCGTCAACATCTGCCGTGACTTCGCGGACACTCTCCGACCCTTCCATGAGAATTGTGTCCATAGGCGTGTTCAGCTCTCTGCCAAACATGAGAAAAGCCGGCGTGAAGCCGGTCGAGCGATTTGTGCTCTTGCGCAGAGCGAAGGAGATGGCGTCCAAGTGCTCGTCCCAATCATTGTGCGATCTCGCATATGCGCCCAGGAGCGGCTTGATATCTCGATTTCGGCGCTCGCTCACATTGGACTGGGGATGGTAGCACGTGGTTTTCTGCTGCCGGACACCCATTGCTGCACACGTATCACGGAAAACTTTCGATGTGAAATACGTGGCATTGTCAGTGATCAGCCGCTTTGGGAAGCCGTAGCGGCAAAACACTTCACACAGCTTTGCCAGGATCTCCCGGGCGGTCGCTTTTCGCAGCGGGTACAATTCAGCGATCCCACTGAAGTGACACGTGACTACCAGCACGTATTTGTACCCTCGTTTGCTGCGCGGCAGCGGCCCCATCAAATCGCACGCCAGGATCTCCCAGGGCTTGGTGCTTAGGATGGGTTGGAGTAAGCCAGGTGGCTTTCCACCTCTAGGCTTTCTCTCTTGGCAGACGTGGCATGTTCGTACATATCTACATACGTCAGCCTTCATTCCCGGCCAGGTAGCAAACCGACAAAGCTTCTGCCATGTGTTTGGAGCGCTCCCGTGACCGTCTGCGTCGTGATAGTGCCGCATAGCGGCGCGCCGCAGTTTGCGCGGAATAACGGCTTTGAAACTCTCATCCGAGGCCTCTTTGCCTGGCACGTATTTTAGCAAAGCTCCATCATGGTCCAGCAGGAAGTTCTCCAACTCACTCGCCGCAATACCAGCGACACTAGAGTTAGCGCCAACCACACTACAAGCGGCTTCACAGCGCAATTTGGCCTGACTCGTCGGAGTGTCTGTCTCTTCCCTAAGACTATTGATCAACTCCTGACAAAATGAGTCTTCCTGCTGAGCCTTGACAAGCTCTTCTCTGCTGAACGCAACCTCGAGAGGGATCCCCGCTCCAGCGAGGTGCACGTGCTCTCGGGGCTTCGACAACGGGGCACTCCCCGCAACGAGCTCCTTCCGCAGAGGGGGAGACAGTTGCCACTCTGCCTCCTCCTCGTCCTGGCCGGCCGGTTGGGTGTCAGTGACCGGCGCCCGTGACAGCGCATCGGCGACTACATTTGCAGTGCCTTTGCGGTAGCACTTCGAACTCGAAGCGTTGCAGTGTCAGGGCCCATCGCGCAAGCCTCCCGCTGGGCTCACGCAGGCGTTTCAGCCAGGTTAAGGCCATATGGTCGGTCTCGACCGTGAACTTGGTTCCCTCTACGTACATCTCGAACCTTCGAAGTGCGTAGATGGTGGCCAGGCATTCCTTTTCTGTCGCTGAATAATTGCGTTCTGCCGGCGTCAGGGCACGGCTCGCAAATGCCACAGGTAGGAGTTCATGCCCCTCCATCTGAAGGAGTACTGCTCCCACCCCGATATCACAGGCATCTGTCTGGATAACAAATGGGCAGTTCAGGTCGGGCAGCTTCAAAGCCGCCGTCTCAGCGATAGCGTGCGAGAGCTGATGAAAGCTCTTTTCCTGCTCGTCTCCCCATATCCACGGAGAAGACTTTCTCAGCAATCTTGCCAAGGGCGCTTGCAGTCGCACACAGTTAGGAATGAAATGGCGATAGTATCCCACCATGCCAAGGTAACGGCGAACACCGCTCACATCTTTAGGCGCAGGAAACTCCAGGATCGCCCGAAGCTTCTCTGGATCAGGAGACACCTGTCCCCGTTTTACTCGATATCCAAGCAAGCTCACCTGAGCCTGGCAGATTTGCACCTTTGCGGGATTGAGCGTGATGCCAGCCGCCCTGAGATTTCCCAGGACATCTCTCAGGTGATCGAGGTGCTCCTCGAAAGTTTGAGAGTAGACGATCACATCGTCCAGGTATGCGAGAGCGTGATGCCATCTGGCGTCTCCGAGTACACGGTCCATAAGCCTTTGGAATGTGCTCGGAGCTCCGGACAAACCGAAAGGCATTCTCGTGAAGTGAAACAGACCTCTGTGACACGTGAAGGCCGTTTTGCACTCATCGCCCGGTCGCATTTCGACCTGCAGGTACCCCTTGCTTGCGTCAAGAATCGAGAAGAACTTAGCGCCGCCGAGATTTGAGACGATCTCGTCTATTCTCGGGAAGGGGTACGCATCTTTCTTTGTGACCGCATTCAGCCGCCGATAGTCAACGCACAAGCGCCACGTGCGATCTTTCTTCGGCACAAGAACCACTGGGAACCCCCAGGGACTGGCAGAGCGGCATATGAGACCAGCATCGAGCAACTCCTGGAGCGCCTCGTCGATAGCTTGCCGTCTGGCAGCACTGACGGGCCTTGGGTTACATTTCCAGGGCAGCGCGTCACTCGTATCTATGCGGTGCTGCACCAAACTAGTGCATCCCGGCTGGTCCGTGAATATCTCGTCAAAGTCATCCAACAACGACAAGAGGCGGTCACGTTCGAGCTGTGTCAGCGCACCGGCATCTGCCAGTAAGTTGTGCATTTTCGCCCCCGATCTCGGAGGAAAACCGTGCTGACAGGCCGCCGCTGCCGATCTCGGCATTGGGCGGGGAAACCCGCTGTCTCTTAGCTCGCCGACATCTGTCGGTACAGCCTGCTTTCCCTTCTCCGACCTCGGAGAGGGCGCATTGGAGCGGGCCGCTGCTGCCGATCCCGGCATTTGGCGGTGCGGGCTTTGCTCGTGGGAGGTATTTCGCTCCTCCGCGGGCGTGTCGGCCGTGCGTTCTGACAACGATCTCGTTGCAGTCGGCGGGTCGACAAAGGGCCTCAGTGGGGCGCACGGGCTCTCCCGATATCCGCCACGGGCGATGTCTACAACCAGTCCAGTTTTCGCCAAGAACTCTCGGCCTAGAATAACTGGCACTGTGAGACCAGGCAGGTGAACGAAACGCATTCTGCGCACACGCTGATCCCAGCGCACTGCGAGGCGAACGTCACCACAGGACCGCACCTCTCCGCTAGCTAGCTGGAGTGGCGTCCTTCGCTGTCGCAACCGAACGGATCTCCGCCGGAGCTGGGAAACGACCTCGTCTCCTATTAGCGAGATGCTTGCCCCCGTGTCCAGCAACGCCTTAAAGGTTCTCCCCGCAAGTGCGAGGTCCATGAAAGGCGCAGGCGTGTTAGTTGGTTCTCCAACTTTGAACGCGGACGTGACGGGAATGGGCTCCCGAGCGTTGGTAGCCTCCGCCGGTGCTGCTACCGGCGGTCTGCCTCGTTTCCCGATCTCGAGGGGCAGTTTCTGGCTATGTGACCACTCTGGCCACAATTAAAGCAGCGCACAGATCTCCATGCTTCTCGCTGCGACGCTCGGGGGGTCTCAGTGGAACCTCGGCCATCCAGCCGTACACGGATCTCCGTGGGTGCTTTCTGAGCAGGTGTGGGCTTTTGTGGCGGTACCCCGCAGATCTCCGGGGGTTGTGTATCAGCACTCCGCCGCCCGTACCTGTAGGGATCCAGAGCACGATCCGATATTGCGAACGGCATCCGCTCGTTCGTGAACGCACCTGCCATGGGAGTGATCTCACCCCTTATCGCTGCAACGCCGCTCCAGGCACACCTTGGCTCGAGGCACTCCTCAGCCGGCGGTGGGGGCCGGTATTTACGGGCCGCTGAAATTTGAGCCTGGACTCGGCGCGCTCAGGGCCAACGCCACTCCGCTAGCTCGACCACACCTGTGGCCGCGAAGAACACACCTCCGAGGAATAAGCCCGCAGGCAAAACCTTTAATTGGGATCTCCCAATGTATTTCCTCGGTCGCGCGCAGGCAGCAGCGGCAGGCAACAGGCACAGGCACAGGAGACAGGCACAGAGCAGTTCAGGTCACCTGGGCCGCCGCTGGTGTCGCGTCCGCTCTCTCTCAAGGCTCGCTGTCAACTCTCCATCCGACTGTCTCGTGGGCGCGGCCCGCGCGGCCGCCGAAACCGAGAGGGGTGGGCAAGGAGGGCTGCCCACGTGACGACGCGTAGTCGCGGGCGCCTCCCCTCCGCTCCCTCCGCCGCTGCGCCTAGTCGGGGGCCGCCAGAGGAAGAGCTGCGGCAGGCCACGAGAGAGAGAAGGGTGCATCCGGCGGGCGAGGGGCAAGATGGATCCCCACAAGGTTTTCTATGAAGAGTTTCAAACTAGTCTAATACCTCGGATATTAATGAGCTATGGGGGCTGTTTAGGAACAAACTACTTTATCTAATCGACAAACACATATCATTCAAATTTTTTTTCGTGTAGACAAAGAAAGACATAGCAAACCATGGTTCACTCCTGAAATAAAGCGCCTGCTGAATCAAAGAGGCCGCCTTTTCGAAAGGTAGCACAAAGGCTGACGAATCATGTAGCCAATTACACGAATTAGGAAGAACGATCAAATCAAAAATAAAAAATGCCAAGGATGCTTTCAATGCCCTGCTAAGTCAAAAGCTGAAAAGTAATCCAAAATAAATATTGTCACGCAGTGGTGACTGCAGTCGGGCGGACTGGAAAACAGCGAGGATGTCTCCGAAATGAAACTCATAATTTGGGATGACTTGCGCCCGCAAAGATCTGAATCACTCGGCGGCGGCGTATCAACAAGCATGCTAGGCGGTCGTCGAACTTAATGCCCGCCGCTGTCGGCCGTGCTCTTTTTAAAGCTCATAGCGAACATTCGAGATAAAGCTTGGGAAGTTACTAGAACATTCTGGCACAAAGTAGAATCGGCTCTGCCTGGATGCGATCAATCGAGATAAATCTAAGCGCGCCTTGCGTCACAAACGAAGGGATAAAGCGGCGTGCCGGCAGCCTTGAAGCATGAACAAAGAAAACAACAAACAAAGGCTACAAAGATTTTCGGTATTACTCGTGAGAGACGCTTCGGGTGTCCACCGTGAGCGACGTGCTCCGCATGGGCTCCGCAAATTTTGACCAGCCAGGCCCGATCATCTCAACGGACCTCCAAAATTTTTGTTGGAGCTTGAAGAGGAACAGAAGCGGACCACTTGGACACCAAATTCGAAGAGGTGGGCCCATTTCTGGGTTTTCTACCGGACTTGGAATTTGCCGAGCGGCAGGGTGCGAGCTAAGCCTCGTTGGCCAAGCACGACTACGGGCGTTCGAGGACTCTCCGGCCTCGTCACGAGCGACGACGACGATGGCAACGGTCCCCTACCCCGACAACCGACCCAACATCGAGAAGGCACTAGAAGATTCGCCAAAAGATTTCATGGAAACCCAGGAGATGGAAGAAGACTGCCACGTCAGCACTCGGCCAACGGCCGAGACGGGAAGCGAGGCGGTTTTCGCGCCTCAAGAGGCCGCCATGCTGGGCCCGCAGGGAACGCAGGGCGGAATCGAGCAGGACGACGACCAAAACTGGGAATTAGCCACGTCGAAACGCAAGAATAAACCCCGCAAGGAACGGAAAAACCCCGGATTCTTCCGGCCTTCCGCCCAGGTGGATTTTGGCGCGAAAACCCCGGGGAGCGCCTGGACGGCAGCTGGCGCGCCAGCTGCGCCGAAGCAAGACAAGAAGGAAACGGCGCGTCGGCCCGGCCCGAGATTGCCGCCGCTCCCGAAAGACGATTTCAAGATAATCCTGGGGCCGAGGGGCCTCGTGGTACGATCGCTGCAAACTCATCAAGTCGCCCGAGCCGTAGTCGCGGCGACCAGTGCAAAGTTCAAGAGTGAAGACTTAATCTTAAGACTACGAAACGGTTCGAACATCATCATAGTCAGCACGGACAATGAAGATGCAGCCCAGAACGTGAGATGCATTAACCATCTAGCGTTCGGTGACAAAGTGTACGAAGTCAACGCCTACGTGGCAGCCCCCGAAGGCACTCAGCGAGGCGTGATCCACAGCATAGAACCGGGGACATCATCCGCAGAGCTCAAAGCCAACTTAAGGGTGCGGACCCAGGGAGTCAAGATCCACAGCGCCCGAATGCTTGGAAAGTCAAGCTCAGCCGTCATCACGTTCGACGGACCCACCACCCCAAGACAAGCACTATACTACGGAGGGGAGATGTGGTGCAACCCATACCGCCCAACGCGGCAGATTTGCTATATCTGCTGCCAACAAGGACATAGATCGGACGTCTGCCCCAACCCGGAGAGCAAGGCCTGCAGGCTCTGCGGGACGCAGAACCCAATGGAAGGACATTCGTGCACAACCAAGTGCCTGGTCTGCGGAGGCGATCACGCAGCCGGCACGAGAGAGTGCAAGCACCGGCTCAAGACGGCCGAAGAGCTGCGAGGAGGACCCCCACGAGGAGGGCCCTCACAGCGACAAAGCCGGAGCCGGAACCGAAAGGGAGGACGTGGACCAAGGTGGTTCAGCTCGGAGCGGACCGGGAGCCAGGCCCGGGACGAGGAGAGCCAGTCCAGGAGCCAGTCCAGGAGCCAGTCGCGGAGCCAGAGCCGGGGGCAGAGCTGGACCAGAGACGAGGCCTACCCACCCCTGGTAAAGCAAAGCGGAGGCCCGGGACAACAAAAACAACAGAAGAAGAGTGGAGTGAAGGTGAGCTGGGGAGCGGGCCCTCCCAAATCACTCTTTCCACACTCGGGTCCGCAAAATCAGACAAATAATGACAAGAAACTAGCTGAGGAGAACAGGGCACTAAAAAAAGAGCTCGAACTTTGTCGCGAGGAAACGCGGCAACTTAAAAAATGAATAGATGATCTCATAAGGGACATGCAGCTGCAGAGGCAGGGTTCGCCTCCGCGGATAATGAGTCCGCCTCCGCGAACGCCGAGCCCGCCCTTGGAGCAGCATAGACAACAACCACAGAGCTTAGAAAGCAAATTGGAGAGCTTTATGAGTATGATGCAAAATCAAATGACGCAACTGCAAACGCAGATGCAAAACCAAATGACACACATACAGCAGAAAGTAGCTCTGCAAGATCAGAACTTCCGAACATACGTCAAAAGCGAAAACACACAAAAAACCACAAATGACGCCAGAGGCAGGCTTTTTAATGAAAGAAGATTCGGTGCAGAAAACCAAAGTGGAAAAAGTAGTGACGCAATATGGCAGGACAGACCCCACTAGACATATGGCAGTGGAACTGCAGGGGATACCGGCGCAAGCAGGGACTCCTCCAGCAGTTCATTAACACTAGACACGCAACACCAGACATCATCATGTTACAGGAGACTAACATAACACCCACCCTGAGGGGCTATACATGCCAGGAAAGCGGACGCACCGCCACCCTCATCAGCAAAAAGCTGGTCACCATAGCACACAAGGAGATTGAGGCCACACAGATAGAACATGTAATAACAGAGATTATACCGAAAAAGAAACACAAGGCCAAAAGCACTTTCATAGTTAACCTTTACAGCCCCCCCCCCCCCCCAGACAAAGGGATGGCGATTTTAGCAAGCTTTTTTCGGAGGCGAATAAGCTAGCCAAGACGAACACCTTAATAATTGCGGGTGACTTTAACGCAAGGAGCTCGAGCTGGGGATACCAAAAAACTGAGAAAAAGGGGCAGCAGATATGCGTAGCGGCGGAAAACATAGACTGCGACCTCCTAACGGATGAAAACCAACCAACTAGGCGAGGTAACAGTGTGAGTCCAGATACTTGCCCTGACCTCACCTTTATTAAGGGAGCAAAGCAGGCCGAGTGGGAAAATCTGCTGGAAGACCTTGGCAGTGACCACTACATTCTAAGAACGGCAATCGAAGCAGACAACGTAAAGAAAAAGATCGGAACGGCCCACCTTACCAACTGGGACGCCTTCCGCAAGCACAGCGAACGGCCAAAAGGGGAAATCACTTCCATAGAGGAGTAGAGCCAACAGCTGAAACAAATACAAGAACTCTATACAAAGGAAATAGATAGAACAGAACAAGCACCGGAGGTGGACAGGCGGCTACTCGGGCTATGGGAGGCAAGACGCGGGCTCACCAAACGCTGAAAAAAAAAGCTAAACAGAAAACTCAAAAAGAAGATTGCGGAAATCACGATGAAGGCAGAGGAGTACGCGACGCAACTGGCCAGGCAGGGATGGCAGCAGTTCAGCAGCTCACTGAACGGCACGCTCAGCACGGCCAAGACGTGGCGCATACTCAAGGCCCTCATGGACCCAACCAAGACAAAAGCAGAAAGTGGCAAGGCAATTCAGAAATTGGCCTACCAGTACGAAGGATCGGACGAAGAACTGCTAGAAGCAGTCCGCATCAAATGCTACGGCAAGGACATCCCCCAGGGCTACAACGGGGAGTACCAAGGAGCAGACAATCCCGCAATGGACAGGCCGATCACAAGAAAGGAAGTCCAGGCGGCGATAAGCGCGACAACAAGAAATACAGCAGCCGGCGCAGACAAGATCAAGAACGCCCTGATCCGCAACCTCAGCGACGAGGCGATCGACCAGCTCACGGCGTACCTCAACACGCTGTGGGCAGAGGGGGTGGTGCCGAAGGAGTGGAAGCATGCTGTCGTGGTTATGATACCCAAACCCGGCAAGAAGCTTCAGATTGAGAACCTGAGACCCATTTCCCTCACGTCGTGCCTTGGCAAATTGTACGAGAGAATCGTCACCAGGCGAATTCAACAATACCTGGAGGACGAAGAACAGTACCCGCACAGCATGTTCGGCTTCCGGGCGAACCTGTCGACGCAAGACGTCCTGCTGCAGATCAAGGAAGAGATCATAGACACGGCACCTAGAACTGGCGAAAACATTATCATGGCCCTGGACATCAAAGGGGCCTTCGACAATGTTAGCCACGAGGCCATTATGGAAGGCCTAAACAACGCCAACTGCGGAAGAAGAACCCACGACTACGTAAGATCCTTCCTGTCAGAACGTACAGTGACAGTGGGATTGGGAGACCTGCGAAGCGACACCTTTACCACCCCACGTAAGGGCACGCCGCAAGGATCCGTAATCTCACCAGTACTTTTCAACATTGCAATGATCGGACTGGCCAGAAGACTCAGCAAGATCGATGGCATCCAGCACGCGATGTACGCCGACGACATTACGGTCTGGGTGAATCGAGGCTCGCTAGGACAAAAGCAAGAGAGACTACAAGAAGCAGCAACGTGTGTAGAAGAGTACGTGAGGGAAAGGGGCCTAGCCTGCTCCACGGAAAAGTCGGAACTTCTTAGGGTAGGGTCCAACCCTAGCAAGGAGGCACTGACAGTAAAGTTAGAAGGCCAAAATATACCAGAAAGGGACATGATACGCATCCTGGGCATGTGGATCCAAGGAAGCAGGAGATGTACCTACACAATTAGCCTACTCAAGAAGTCAACAGAACAAATAAGCCGCATGATAAAGAGGGTATCACAGAACAGAAGCGGGATGAAAGAAAGCGACACGATCAAGCTCGTCAGAAGCCTGATAGTCAGCAGAGTCACGTACTCGTTGCCATACCACCGCATGACCAAGAAAGACAAAGAACAGACGGAGGCGCTGCTAAGAATGGCGTACAAGACGGCACTCCACCTGCCCAGAAACACATCAAATGAAAAGCTGCTACAAATGGGCCTAAACAACACATTCGAAGAACTAACGGAAGCCCAGCTAAGTGCGCAAATAGCCAGGCTCCAGCAGACAGCCACCGGCCGCAAGCTCCTAAGAGATTAGGGCAGAACGTAGAAGGGATCGTAGATAGAACAGCCAGCATTCCAGACGAGGTCCGCCAGACACTGGACATCAGCCCTCTGCCGAGAAACATGGATCCCAACCTCCATGCCGCTAGAAGGCAGGCCAGGGCAGACTATGTGAAGCGGAACCTAGCCACAATGGAAAACACAGTATACACAGACGCGGCCCTCTATCCATGGGACCACAGGACCAGAAAGTTCCGAGTCGCGGCAGCCGTGGTAGACCACATGGGGGAACCAATTAGCAGCGCGACATTAAGAAACTGTACGGTAACGGAGGGGGAGGAAGCTGCAGTAGCTCTAGCGGCGGCCGAAGGTTACCGTAGGAACAAGTCTTTGATAATCCTAACAGACTCCAAAGCAGCATGCAGGAACTACATACAGGGCAAAATAAGCAAGGAAGCGCTGAGCATCCTCCTCGAAGCAAAGCTTCCAAATAAGACCTTAAGACACAGGATTTTCTGGATACCGGCACACACCGGGATAGAGGGTAACTCGAGGGTAGACAGCCTAGTTCGCGAGATCAAGAGCCGAGCAGGGCAGTCAGAAACCCTGGAGGACCCCATGACGGTGGAACCAACGTATGCAGAAATATTAAACTACCACAGAGGGCGGAGATTCAAATACCCACCACCCCACACATCATTAACACAGCACAAGGCGGTCTGCTGGCGGAGACTGCAAGCCGGGACATTCCACAATTTATACATACTACATAAGATGTTCCCTACACAATACAGGGACACATGTCCGTGGTGCTGAGCAACCCCCACGCTATATCACATCACATGGGAATGCGAACGTAACAGAGCATTTCACAAGTTAAATGACCCGAGTGCGGAACAATGGGAGGGCCTGCTGACCAGCAGCGAGCTCACGGCCCAAAGGGCACTGGTGCAGCACGCCTGCGAAGCAGCAAGACTCAGCGGTGCCCTGGAATAGGGGTGCCGACCTTGTGAAGAGGCCGAAGACATGAAGACATCGGCCCACCGCTAAAACCTGATTTTTGGAGCAATAAATGTTTTTCACTCACTCACTCACTCACTCACTCGGTATTACTCCCCTCTCAAAGAAGCATCGACTCGGTGCTTTAGAACATAATGCGGCTAAAAACAATCAAAGACGGATTGTGCAAAAATAAACACCGAATTTGGAAACACGGCGTCCTTTAGCGTGCATGATAGGGCTTTAGGCGTACGACATGGACTACTTCTAGCCGTACGCGGCGTCGCTGGGATGCAGTCATTTGGTCAGGAACGACATCATAGTCCAATTCACCTAGCCGACGAAGAACCTTGTACGGGCCGAAATAGCGGCGCAAGAGCTTTTCACTCAATCCTCGGCGGCGAATGGGTGTCCAAACCCAGACTCGGCCTCGTGCCTTATATTCCGCGTTGCGTCTTGGTAGGTTGTAGCGTGTGGCGTCGGTCCGCTGCTGGTCTTTGATATTTAATCGGGCAAGTCTTCGGGCTTCTGCGCGTTGTAGGTAGGCGGCGACGTCGACGTTATCTTCTTCGGTAACGTTCGGCAGCATCGTGTCCAGCGTGGTCGTGGCCTCTCTGCCATGGACGAGCATAAAAGGCGTCATCTGGGTGGTCTCTTGCAGTGCGGTGTTGTAGGCGAAGCCTACGTAAGGCCAGATGACGTCCCAGGTCTTGTGTTCGGCATCGACATACATGGCGAGCATATCGGCTATGGTTTTGTTGAGGCGCTCGGTCAGTCCGTTGGTCTGCGGGTGGTATGCAGTTGTTCTCCGGTGGCTGGTTTGGCTGTAATGGAGGATCGCTTGCATCAGTTCCGCCGTGAACGCTGTTCCTCTGTCAGTGCTGAGCAAATCGGGGGCGCCGTGTCGTAGAAGAATGTTCTCCACGAAAAGTTTGGCGACTTCTGCTGCTGTTCCGATCGGTAGGGCTTTTGCCTCGGCGTAGCGGGTCAGGTAGTCAGTCGCTATAACAATCCATTTATTTCCAGATGTTGACTTCGGGAAAGGGCCAAGTAAGTCCATGCCGATCTGCTGAAAGGGCCTTGAGGGGGGTTCAATGGGATTCAGAAATCCTGCTGGGGGGGTTGGAGGGGTCTTTCGTCCCTAACAGTCTCGGCAGGCTTTCACATAATGTGCGACATCGGCACACAGTCGGGGCCAGTAATACTTGTCTTGAATGCGGCGCAGGGTGCGAGGAAACCCGAGATGTCCAGCTGTCGGCTCGTCGTGTGAGGCCTGTAGAACTTCTCCGCGCAGACTTGCAGGTACAACAAGGAGGTAGGCTGTCTTGTTCGCTGCAAAGTTCTTATTCACGAGGAGATCGTTATGTAAACAGAATGAAGACAATCCTCGCTTGAACGAGGCGGGGGGTGAAGAAACCCTACCTTCCAAGTATTCGATGAGGCATTTTATGTCGGGGTGCGCACGTTGCTCTTGTACAAAGGAGCTGGAGCTGATGGGTCCCAGGGTCCTCATCGTCGTCCGGCGGCGGTGCATCTACAGGGGCTCGTGACAGGCAGTCGGCGTCAGAGTGGTTGCGTCCGGACTTGTAAACGACGGTTACATCAAACTCCTGGATCCGCAGTCTCCATCGAGCGAGGCGGCCGGAGGGGTCCTTCAAACTGGCGAGCCAGCACAGTGAGTGGTGATCGCTGACCACCTTGAACGGTCGTCCGTACAGGTAGGGGCGCAATTTCGACGTAGCCCAGATGATGGCAAGGCACTCCTTCTCAGTTGTCGAATAATTAGCTTCGGCTTTGGACAGGGAACGGCTAGCGTACGCGATGACCTTCTCCACTCTGTCAATTTTCTGAACGAGGACAGCGCCTAGGCCCACACTACATGCGTCGGTATGAATTTCAGCCTCGGCGTTTTCATCGCAGTCGCGAGGATCGGTGGGGACTGTGAACGACGCTGAAGTTCCTTGAAGGCTGCCACTTGGGGCGCTTCCCATTGAAATGGCACGCCTGCCTTTGTCAGGTGGGTGAGTGGCTCGGCGATGCGCGAAAAGTTCTTGACAAATTGTCGGTAATACGCGCACAGTCCGAGAAATCTGCGCACAGCTTTCTTATCGGCCGGTGGCGGAAACATTGCGATAGCAGCTGTTTTCTGCGGGTCTGGGCGTACTGCCTCCTTGCTAACATTGTGGTCTAGAAAAAGCAACTCTTCATAGGCAAAGTGGCACTTCTCTGCTTTCAACGTTAGGCCGGACGATTTGATTGCGTCTAGCACACTTCGAAGCCCTTTTAGGTGCTCTTCAATGTTCGAGGCGACGACAACGACGGCATCTAAATATACCAGACAAATCTGCCACTTCAGGCCTGCCAGCCCTGTATCCATTGCACGCTGAAATGTCGCTGGTGCGGAACAGAGACCAAACCGCATCTCCATGAACCCGAAGAGGCCATCTGGAGTGATGAATACGGTCTTCTCGCGATCTCTTTCATCGACCTCAATTTGCCAGTAGCCACTCTTGAGGTCCATGCCTTGCAGAGCCGGTCCAATCTGTCGTCGATGCAGGGGAGGGGGTAGACGTCCTTCTTTGTGATGTTGATCAAGCGGCGGTAATCAACGCAGAATCGAAGTGTGCCGTCTTTCTTTCTCACTAGAACAACCGGTGCCACCCAGGGGCTCTTTGAAGGCTGAATAACGTCGTCGCGCAGCATTTATTCCACTTGGTCCCGGATGGCTTGTCGTTCTCGCAGCGACACTCGGTAGGGGCTTTGGCGGAGTGGTCGGTTATAATGCGATGCTTGGGAATCGGCGTTTATCGGACCTTCGGCGATGACAAGAAGCACTCGCTGTAGCTTCGAAGGAGATTGCGGATCTGGTCTTTTCTGTTCCGGGGCAGGGCTGGGTTTATGTGGAAAGTGGGTGAATTCTCTTGGTCAGGCGGATCTTCTACGGATGAGTCGGAGAACACGAAGAAGTCTCGTACGTCAGATATTTCGTCGAGGAATGCAATCGTCGTTCCTGTGTTAACGTGCCGGTATTCTTCTTTGAAGTTAGTCAGCAGTACTTCGGCTTGTGCTTTGCGGAAATGTGCGATGCCTCTTGCGATGCCGATTGCGATGCCGATCGGTCGAGAAGCAACTGCATGTTCCCCTCGATAATGGCTTCAGCGTTATTCGCTTCTGTGGTGCCTACGGTGATGATGACGCTGGAGCGGGGTGGGACACTCATTTGGTCCTCAAGGACACTAAGCGCAACGTGATGTTCCGGAGTTCTGATCGACGGGATGGCCTCGTCCGTGGAAAGTGTGATCGTCTTGGATCGCAGGTCAATGATCGCTTGGTGCTCATTAAGGAAATCCATGCCCAAGATCACTTCGCGGGAACAATGCCGTAGCCCTACGGAGGTCGCGGGATAGGTATGTCCCTTGAGAGTCACTCACGCTGTGCATCGTCCTGATGGCGTAATGAGGTGGCCCCCCGCGGTGCGAACTTGTGGGCCGTCCCAAGCGGTCGTTGCTTTCCTCAGCTGCGCAGCGATTCTTCCGCTCATCACCAAATAATCAGCTCCTGTGTTGACTAGAGCGGTGACTTTCCGACCGTCGATAACCACTTCTAAGTCGAATGTCCTGGCTCTGGAGTTGCACGTCGTCCTTGGTGTCCGGTTGCGATTTCGTCGGGTATGTGAATCGGCGATGGGGCGTTTGGTCGAAGCTTTTCTTGATGGCGGCGTCGTTTTGAAGATGGTTCGCGTCGTGGTCGAGGTTGTCGGTGTATACGGCGTCGGCATAGGGGGTGAGGCGTGTTCCGTCGTTCTTGTAGAGCTGGTGCGCGTCGAAGAAGGCTTGGGGGGTCTCGTCGAGGCGGATGACTGCGTAGTGCTGCAGCGTAGGTCATGGCTCTAGCTTCCTTTGTTGTCGTTGGTGACGGGGAGCCAAGTGCATGATGCACTTCTTCACGGATGATGTCCGTGAGCGACACCACCTGAGTCTGCTGCGTCGGCTGTGTTGGCGATGGCAGCAGTCGGGGAAGTTCTTCGCGAACAACTTCGCGTATGATATCACGAAGGTTATCTCCACTTGCAGGGGTATCTTCTGGGAGGCTCGCCGACAGCACTTCAAGTGGTCTGTTGTAGTGACGGGTCCGGGCGTCAAGGGTCTTTTCGATTGTTGAAGCTTCAGCTACAAACTCGGCGACGGTTGTTGGGGGATCCCGGATCAGTTCAGCGAAGAGTTGCTCCTTCACGCCTCGCATTAGGAAGGAGACCTTCTTTTCTTCTATATGTCATGGTTGGCGCGCCTGAAAAGGCGTTTCATATCTTCCACATACGCAGTCACGGTCTCGTTTGGGCGTTGAAATCTCGACTGCAGCAGGACCTCCGCTCTTTCCTTGCGTACAACGCTAGTGAACTAGCCAGTAGTTGCTTCTTGAAGGTCGCTCAGGTCGTGAGGAAAGATTCGTGGTTTTCAAACTACGTTCTGGCGGAGCCGTCCAATGAAAAATAAATGTTTCGAAGCTTAGCGCTGTCGTCCCAGGCGTTCAGGGCTGCCACGTGGTCGTACATGTCCAGCCAGTCTTCTCCATCTTCGTGTGATTCTCCACGAAAAGTCGGTGGCTCACGGGGCTGGCAAAGCACGACGGGCGTTGGTTGTGCACCAGGTTCCATCGTGAGGGGCATAGCAGGGTAGCAGGTCAGCACTTCCACCAGATTTCACGTAGTGGTGACTGCAGTCCGGCGGACAATAAAACAGCGAGGATGTCTTCGAAACGAAACTGTTCATTTGGGCTGACTTGCGCCCGCAAAAAACTGAATCCCTCGGCGGCGGCGTAGCAACAAGCGGGCTCGGCGGTCGTCGAACTGAATGCCCGCCGCTGTGCGCCGTGCTCTTTTTAAAACTGATAGCGAACATTCGAGATAAAGCTTGGGAAGTTACTAGAACATTCTGGCACAAAGTAGAATCGGCTCCGCCTGGATGCTATGAGTCGAGATAAATCTATGGGCGTCTTGCGTCACAAACGAAGCGATAAAGCGGCGTGCCGGCAGCCTTGAAGCATGAACAAATAAACACAACAAACAAACACTGCAAACATTCGCGGCAATATAGAAATATGTAAAATCCACTGGCCAAGAAGACAGCTCCATTCCCCCGATCACGTCTCCTGAAGGTCTAATTTGGGACGATACAGAAAAAGCTAATCACTTGAATAAGTGCTTTAGATCCACGTTTTCTACACCTACCGGTTACAGGACATCCGGGCCGATCCTTTATTGCCTTGATAGTAAGTCGGACATAATTATTTCATACGAAGGTGTCCTAAAACTCCTACAGGAATTAAAAGCTAATTCAGCCACTAGTCCTGACAGCATTCCATGTCATGTGCTTAAAATCTGTGCCCCCGTTATAGCCAAGCTTCTTGTTGTCCTATTTAGTGTGTCACTATCTTCGAGCGCTGTGCGTGAAGAATGGAAAATAGCGAACATTTTGCCAGTGCATAAAAATGGTCTTCGATGCCAAGTTGAAAACTATAAGCCAATATCGCTAACCAGTCTGTGTTGCATGCCTTTACTCTGCTATATTTCGTCATATGCAGGAGCACCAATATTTTGCCAATTTTCAACATGGCTTGAGAGCTGGATTGTCTTGTGTTACCAAACTTGTTGAATATTCACATGACATTTTTTTCTCTTTTCATTGTGGTAAAGAGGTTCACTGCTTACTGCTGGACTTTCAGAAGACTTTTTACACGGTGTCTCAGTCTTTAGTGCTGTTTAAGCTTTCTTGCCTAGGTTTGCCTAACATCTTACACTGGGTAAAAGACCGCTTTCACGACCGCGGTCAAAAAGTCGTCATCAACGGCGTTCAGTCACACTGTGTACCGGTTACATCTGGCGTAGCGCAGGGGTCTGTGCTAGGGCTACTTCTTTTCTTAATTTTTATTAATGATATCGGTTTGGGTATAACTTCTAAAATTAGACTATATGCAGATGATTGTGTACTATATTGAAATACAGGAAAGGAAGAAGACACAGACACTCTACACACAGACTTTAGCCGGATCACAGCATGGGGCTGTAAATGGAATATGAAACTACATCCTAAAAAAAGCTGCCATATTTATTTTAGCCGAAAAAAGCTAAACATCTCGAATAGTTACTTTTTGAATACTCATAAAATAGCCACATATAAGGATGTTAAGTACCTAGGCGTTTATTTTTCCCATAATTTGTCCATAATTTCTCATAATTTCCCATAGTATGTCGATTACATAGCAATGAAGGCTGGTCGCGTACTTAACTTCATTAAAAGAAATTTTCGTAATGTAGCAAATGTTGTGAAAGAAGTTCTGTATATCAAAGTTGTGCGCTTAATTTTAGAATACGCAATGGTAGTGTGAGATCCGGTTACTAAAATCCTTATCGAGAAACTAGAAGTGACACAGAATCACGCAGCACGTTTTATTTTAAACACTTATGATCGTCACAACAGTGTCAGCGCGTTAAAAAGGTATTTAGGTTTGGTTTTGGTTTTATGGGGTTTAACGTCCCAAAGCGACTGAGGCTATGAGAGACGCCGTAGTGAAGGGCTCCGGAAATTTCGACCACCTGGGGTTCTTTAACGTGCACTGACATCGCACAGTACACGGGCCTCTAGAATTTCTCCTCCAAAGAAATTCCGGCCGCCGCGGCCGGGATCGAACCCGCGTCTTTTGGGACAGCAGCCGAGCACCATAGCCACTGAGCCACCGCGGCGGCGGCAGGTATTTAGGTTGGGATACCCTAAAGCTTCGTCCTACCTTCTTTAGATTAGTCTTGTTAAACATTATGAACAAAAAATAATGGCATTGACCGTGACGCTTACCTTGCACCTCCCACATACATTTCCCGTAGAAGACTTTTTTTTCACCGGAACAGCGCGCACTAAGACACGGACAAGAAGGGAGACACGACACACACGAGCGCTGACTTTCAACTGGTGTTTATTGTTTGGAACGAGGCATATATACACAGTTCCAACAACACAAGGAAAACAACCATCCATTCATAATTCATAGTCAATTTATGCATGTCACACTGAACAAGGACTATAACAACATTATCATTTTCCCTTCACTAAAAATGCCAATTCTTTTGAACTGATCGATAAAGAGGGGCTACTGACGCATGCTTCTTTAGACCAGGCGATGTGCGCTGCTTCGATTATTTCGCGTGTTAATTGGTCACTGTGTTTAGTTAAAATTCGTGTGCTAGTGAAGTCAGGGTGGCAAGTTTTGTTTTCACAGTCTCTACAATGAATCCCGAGATGCCCTTTTACTCTGTTATGCACATTATTATTGTGCTCCTTCAGGCGTTCATTGAGGCATCTCCCCGTCTGACCCACATACAGCTTGCCGCATGACAAGGGAATGGCATACACTACACCTTCTTCACATGACACGAATCGATTTTCATGCTTGATGTCGCAATCTCTGGGGACGAAATCAGTATTAACCATTTTGCACATCTTCCCAAGCTTATCTGGAGCCGAAAATATAACCTTAACTCGTGCTCTATTCGCTATCTTTTTTAGTCTGTGGGAGAAATGATGAATGTAAGGTACAACAGTAAATTTTTCTTTTTCCTTCCGCGTCTCTGAATCTGCCTGCTTCCCTTTTCCATTTTTGCTCAAGCTACTGAGAATAGATTCGGACACTGATACTAATAGCT
The DNA here is from genome assembly GCF_055824585.1 of Amblyomma mixtum. Taxonomy (NCBI): domain Eukaryota; kingdom Metazoa; phylum Arthropoda; class Arachnida; order Ixodida; family Ixodidae; genus Amblyomma; species Amblyomma mixtum. The sequence continues at coordinate 68,786,968 of NC_143021.1, read as the reverse complement.
GCTTGGGATAACCAGCCTTAACGAGCCGATCGGTTTGGAGAAGAAAACTATCTTGCATGGAGTGCAAGATAGTGCGGAAGGAAAAAGAAAAATTTACTGTTGTACCTTACATTCATCATTTCTCCCACAGACTAAAAAAGATAGCGAATAGAGCACGAGTTAAGGTTATATTTTCGGCTCCAGATAAGCTTGGGAAGATGTGCAAAATGGTTAATACTGATTTCGTCCCCAGAGATTGCGACATCAAGCATGAAAATCGATTCGTGTCATGTGAAGAAGGTGTAGTGTATGCCATTCCCTTGTCATGCGGCAAGCTGTATGTGGGTCAGACGGGGAGATGCCTCAATGAACGCCTGAAGGAGCACAATAATAATGTGCATAACAGAGTAAAAGGGCATCTCGGGATTCATTGTAGAGACTGTGATAACAAAACTTGCCACCCTGACTTCACTAGCACACGAATTTTAACTAAACACAGTGACCAATTAACACGCGAAATAATCGAAGCAGCGCACATCGCCTGGTCTAAAGAAGCATGCGTCAGTAGCCCCTCTTTATCGATCAGTTCAAAAGAATTGGCATTTTTAGTGAAGGGAAAATGATAATGTTGTTATAGTCCTTGTTCAGTGTGGCATGCATAAATTGACTATGAATCTATGAATGGATGGTTGTTTTCCTTGTGTTGTTGGAACTGTGTATATATGCCTCGTTCCAAACAATACGGCTTTCGTAAAGACCATTCCTGTGACACGCAACTTGTTCCTTTTCTTCATGATATACACGCATGCCTAGATCGTAACATTCCCACGGATTCAATATTTCTGGATTTCGAAAAAGCATTTGATAAAGTCCCACACGCGCGCCTAATTCTTAAACTGTCACGCCTAAACCTTCATCCCCTAGTTCTGGATTGGATTCGAGCCTTCCTTACTGATCGTTATCAATTCGTTCATGCTAACTCACACTCGTCATCCCTCTCCCCTGTCTTGTCTGGCGTCCCTCAGGGGACCGTTTTAGGCCCTCTTCTGTTCCTTATCTACATAAATGATTTACCCTCTAACATCAGATCTAATGTCCGACTCTTTGCGGATGATTGCGTCATCTACCGCCCAATACATAATTCCTCCGACGCCACCATTCTTCAAGAAGATCTCGCACACGTCGAAGAATGGTGTAGTACTTGGCTCATGTCCCTAAATAGCAGTAAAACGTCACTTATTTCTTTCCATCGCCGGCGCAACCACCGTGAAAATACTTATACAATTCTCAACAATCCTATTTCGTCCGTTGACTCATACAAGTATCTTGGTATCCATTTAAGTAAAGATTTAACCTGGTCGCATCATATTCACCACATCACCAATTCAGCTAATCAAGTTCTAGGGTATTTGCGCCGTAACCTATCATTAGCTCCCCCTCCCATTAAGCTTCTTGCTTACATAACTTTCATACGTCCTAAACTTGATTACGCATGTGCTGCATATGATCCCCACTATACTAACCTAATCACCACGCTCGAAGCAGTCCAAAACCGCGTCGCCAGATTCATTTGCTCAGACTACTCTCATTATACTAGCGTTACAGCACTAAAATCTCCGCTTAATCTCCCAACACTGGCCTGTCGGCGTAAAATCGCCCGTCTTTCGCTGTATCATAAATTTTATCACACTTCCGATCATGAAACTGCCCCGATAACACGCGCTCATCGCTTTTCTCGTCATAGTCACCCTAACGCCGTCTACCCTGAACGGGCCCGCACCGAAACATATAAACTGTCATTTTTTCTTCGAACAGCCAATGACTGGAATGACCTTCCATCCGAAGTCGCGACCATCATCAATCGTGTTCTATTCAAAACCGCCATTGAAGACCATCTGTGTTCGTATTAACTTTTTTGTTTGCCCACCCCTCATGTAATGTCCCCTGTGGACCCTTGAGGAAACAATAAATAAATAAATAAACACCAGTTGAAAGTCAGCGCTCGTGTGTGTCGTATCTCCCTTCTTGTCCGTGTCTTAGTGCGCGCTGTTCCGGTGAAAATGAGTTACCAACTTGCCCAAGCATCTGTTTTAACCGTAGAAGACACCATACCCGTAAAACATGCGAAATTGCCTGTCGGACATCTCTATTTCAATCAGCGTTTTTCCTACGCACAATAAGCGAATGGAACGCCCTCCCAAACGCAATCGTTTCATTAGATGACAACAGCTTTCCAGCCGCTCTTCAAATTTTAAACATTCTATCCGGGAAGATCTAAATTGCGATTTCAGCAACGTTGTTTACATGCTCGAGTGTGGCGACTGTCGAATGCAAGACCAAGCAGACAGTTCCTTCCGATTCAGATTTAATAACCACCGCTCAAATACTCAATCCCTCCCCAACCTCCCTCTTTCGAAACACCTCCGCGAGGAACGCCACGAATTTGACAAACTTAAAGTAACAATACTACAGAGCGGCTTCATAAACACTCGTGAGCGCCAGCAACGAGAATCATATGTTATTTTTAAATTTAACACAGTGCAAAGTGGTATTAACGAAAGCCACGGCACCCTCACCTCTCTTCCGAGGTCAGAGGCCTATGAAAATACACAAAGCGTCAGTGTGGGCGTCGTCTGAGGTTTATACCCCTTTCTGCATGCCACATTTGAGCCGTTCCTTCCACCCCCGGTTTGGCTCATCTTCTGGTCCCGCGAACGGCGCATAGTCTTTTTTCTTCCTTTTTTCTTTGACTACTCTTTAAGCTTACACTTTTAACATTCCCTCGGGTGCCTCCCCTCTTCCCCCCGCCCCCCGTTTCCCGTTTCGCTCACCGTCCAGAAGCAGCAGCTAAACCAGCGGTGGGTGCATTATTGCGGAGTGCGGTGAAAAAGATTGCTCTAATGCTTTTTTCAGTTTATTTCCTTTTTTTTCCTTTCTTTCTTTTCCTGCTCCTTTTGTTGTGGGTCAAGCGACCATCTCAGCTCATCTCGACACGCCGGTCATTAAGCAAGCGTGCGGTGCTTAGCAAAGCAGAGGCCGCGTCTGGACAATGTATTTTCCTACTGCTTACATCTTCCGGGCAGTCTCCATGATTTTCGTGCAGGTCCTACTCCCATTTGTTCTATCCATGCTTATTTCTTTGCTTTTACTTTAATATTTTTTTAGTTTTTGTCTACTTACCTCTGTTTCTCCCTCACCTACTCTATGCCGAACCCCCATAAAAGGGGAAAGATCAGCAAAGACGAACCACACCTGAAAGAAATCGGTCTTCGGATCGAAACGTCGAGTCAAATAAATATGTTTCCTCGGTGACATTTCGAAATACACACACTAAACAATAGAGCTTAGTCTTTTCCAGTCCCAATTTACTTACTGTATAGAATCATGGGGGTTCACTTACATCACTTAATTGAACCTTTTTTACGCCTGCAGAAGCGGTCATTCAGAATAATGACTTGCACAACACCGAATGCGCGAAATAATGCCGGCATGGGAGCTTCAAGATTTTCGCGTTGCACTACTCGTACTGAGTCCTGTCCGGCGCCTCCCCCTTTCCTTTGAACACATTCCAAAGAGCCCCAACTAACAGCCGTTCAGCAGCACAGGGAAGATTTCTGGTCCCTATATTTCGTAATGATTAAGGCCAGCGCCGCTTCAAGTATCAAGGGGTAAAATTTGGAATAAAATCCCTTGTGCAGTCTTTCCGACGTCTAATCCTTCTATTTAACTGAACAACTTTTTTTTATCACAAGTAATTACCTGATTTACAATGTAAATCGCTTAGTGTTCATGTCTTATTATTCTCTGTATTGTCGATGTTGGGCTTGCTATTCATACTTATCATCGAATAATCACTTCTAAGGCAACTGAGTTTATTTTGTATAAAGAATGCTGCTCTTCTCTCATATCTTCGTTTTTGTCATCAGCCCTTGCACACTCTTCTATTGTATATTAAATTTTCATTAGTCCTGTACTTCTGTAATCTGAATCAACTTGCTTGTACACTTTGCATTTTTCCACCATTTATATCTCTATTATTTTGATATCCTGTTGAAAACATTTGTCCTCAATAATCTCTTTCCTTTGGATCCATAACCAGCCTTTGGCTAAGGACCCAGACAATGATGTTATGTATTGTGCTGAAGAAATGATAATAGTAAAGAAATTGACACCGAATGAAGCGTATACTTCGCTGATACTCAATTAAGGAGTCAAGTACTTCATGCTCTCGCAACCCATATATATATATATATATATATATATATATATATATATATATATATATATATATATAAGATAAAATCACGAGAAATTAAAAACATAACAGGAGTTAAATCACGACGTTTCCGCTGGAGTACCATCTTTTTCCAGCCAAAACGTCGTGAATTAAATCCTGTTATGTTTTTTCAATTTCTGGTGACTTTATCTTAAATTGATCAATCAGCTGCCAAGAAATCGTTTTATATATATATATATAAAACGATTTCTATATATATATATATATATATATATAGATTGCGAAAGCATGGAGTACTTCACTGCTTACAAGACTATATAACGAAGTATACGCTTTGTTAAAGGAAACATTTATTCGACCCGACATTTCGATCGGAAGACCGATCTTCTTCAGGAGTGATTTTGCATTGTTGTCTGTGTATGTATATATATATATATATATATATATATATATATATATATATATATATATATATATATATATATATATATATATATATATATATATTAACAAAGTAGAGGCCGCATCTGGAAGTTGTATTTTATTGCTTTTCCTTCCACAGGGACACAGGCACAGGGAAATGCCACGCTGACTAATCCTCTTATCTGAGTTTTACAGGTCCACCCAGCGCCTCCCCTCCCCCGTCGCAGCCCCTTCAAAGCCTTTGTTCATTACACACCCCCCGGATATAAGTTTTTCCACTATAGCAGCTTAACGAATCAAGATTCATCTCCCTCCCCTTGCTGACACGCATCCCTTCTCACACCACTTTCCTTCCCCCACCCGTGGCCTGCCTCCTCGGAGCGAAGGCCCTATTTAATCCCTGCCAATGATGAACGCTTTGCCCAGACGAAGACAAGTCCCCTTGTCGAAACGTTGGCTCAAGCAACCTGAGGTTTTCCCCTCCCTTGTTCATTTTGTGATCGCCAAGGACCATCTACCACACCCTCTCTCTACCATGGACTCTCAAAGTTAGGTTATTTGTAAACATAAATACCCCCGAAAGCAGAAGATTTGACAGCCGTCGCCGTAGCTCAGCGGTAGAGCACCGGACGCGTAATTCGGAGGTCGTGGGTTCGGATCCCACCGGCAGCATGTGGTTGTTTTTTCTTCTGCTTTTCTAGTCAATTAGTTTTAAGCGATAACATATTCAATAATATTCTAAATCGAACAACAGCACAAAATAAATAAATTAATTAAAAATACCTTGTGTCCCTTGGTTTCTGTGGCTGTTGGCTTCTCTCATATATACAAGCACTATTAGGTTGTGTGCATTATGCCCTCTCTCTCTCCCTCTCGATCTATCTCTCTCTCGCTGTATATATATATATATAGGGCATAATGCAAACAACCTAATAGTGCTTGTACTGGGGGTTAAACTTTCCAGGTCATCGCGTAGGCTATGACGTCGTAGTGGACGGCTCCGAATTAATGAATTAATTAGATTACCACTGACTGGCATCGCACTACAAATTAGTTCACACATTTAGCCTCCTTCAAAATGCGGCTGCCGCAGCTCGAATCTAAGCCCGCGACCTTCGACTCGTCAAGTGAACGCCAAAGCCATCGAGCAACAGCCGCCGATTTTTCACAAAAGTAACTTCTTCAGTACTTCTGCAGATAATTGCGTTTGCATGGGCATGGGAAGGCCGGACAAAAATTCACCGGATGAAAGCTAAACGGATGAAAGCTAACCGCCTCGCATCGCAACCCCGGACCTCACTGAGGCTTACATCGACGAAATGAGTATAGTTAACTGTAAGCATGGATAGGATTAGGTTGGATGGAGGTGTTAACAAAACTAATAAGTGGTTTACACTAACCGTTAGGTGCGTACGTTACCGAGGGCTAGGTTAGGTTCGGTTTTAAATACTGCTGTTACCATTTTGCAGTTAAAATAGGAAATTAAAAGTTACCATTGTGGGTTCATCGTAATTTACCGTAGGTATATCATTAGTGTTAGATTGTGATTAATGCTAGGCTATGTTTCAAATAGAGGCGTTAGAAAATAATGGCTATCACAAAACAAATAAATGACGAAGTTGATAAATGTTAAGGAAGCCAACAGCCATCGAAGCCATGGAAAGCATAATTGAATTGTGGAAGCGTACCGTAAGGGAATGTCTTTCTTTTTAATGTTTGTAACAAAATCTAAGGCTCCATGAAGCAGTAAAAAACTTAAAGTCTATCGTGGTGGAAGTATTAATTGATTTAGAGGTGCGGTGTCAGAATAGGACATGTCTTAGTGGGTGTAAAATGCGAGAGGGACCGCTTTCACTACCACAATTCGCAACAAAGGAGTAAACGAAAAAATTACTTATTTTTCAGTGTGGGGAACTCAGAAACGTTTTTTACTTTGTAAAGATAGAAGGATTTTGCACTTTCCACAATAGACGCCGCTCTTTCCTGTTACCTTTCCTGATGTGCGCTTTCCCCTCGTTCTTGTCGCTGACAGGCATGTGTTCCAGCTGATAGTTCACCACGTCAGCGCCACACATGTTCAAAATATGCACAGAAGATGAAGTCTTCCCCAAATCTGTAATGCCCTCTTCTATCGAACTTCGTGGAGCACTTCAGTAACGCTTAACACGCAGCCCGGCACATCTAGGTCGTTCTCAGCTTTCACGAGGGACAGTACGTCTGGCTTGCGCCTGTTTTCGAACCCGCTGTTCATTACTGAAGAATTCATGAAATGAAAAATAATCTGTCGTGTCTACATCTTGACTAAATGCTGCCAAAAAAATTGGCGGGGGCTTTGCCTTGGTTAAGTCTGGCAGGTTCCGAAAGCGAGCGCAGAAGCAACGGAAGCAACGCGGAAGCAATGGAAGCAACGCGGCGCGCCGCCTCTAAAGAAGGAATGCAGTGCGGCGCGTCTACAGGTCACGCGTGGCTACCGGCCATGTCTCACCCATCTCTCACCATCTCAGCCCATCTCTCACCCTGGTATGACGTCACACTATGACGTCACTAGGCATGAGATGGCGTCAGAGGTCATTCTAAATGTCACGAGTAGCTACCGGCCACCGCTGCGCGACTTGGTAGCCCATCTCTCACCCTGGTACCACGTCAGAGGTCATTCTAAAGGTCAAACGTGGCTACCGGCCACCGCTACGCGAAAGGCCGTTCATGATCGTAGTATTGCTTTCGCAATAAAACAGGCGCCGAAAAATTCCATCTCATCTATAAGCTTATGCGGGCCAGATACCTCACGGCCAGGGAGAAAGCAGAAGCTGCACCGAGTACGCGTTCTCAAGAAAAGTAGCCTAAGATGCTGCACTGTTCCCGGCGTCGAAGGCGCGCCACACGTGCTGCACGAGCGGCGGTGCGACTGCCGATGCTCACAGAAGGGAGCTGGCGAACAATAGAAAAAGAAAAAAGCGAAAGGTTAGCCGTCCATTTATTCTCAGTGCTCTCTTGCTGCGGTGGCTGTTCGCCAACTTCCGCAATTTCCAGGCTAGATCCCAACATTCACCTTCTGCGAGAGAGAAAATTTGCAGTTCCCAGTTGATCAAAAAAGCTAATTTTAAGATTTCGTCTATTTTCCGCGAGGGGTGCTCACGTCAGCAGTCCAACAAACTCGTCGGTACAGGTTCACCCGCAAAAAGGTTAGCGGATGTTCTTCTAGAAATATTATAAATCGTCACCGAAATGCCACCGCTGACAGCCGTAGCGCCCTGGTAGTGTGAAAAGCGCACATGTCAAACATGTGCTGCAACGAAGCCGTTACGCACTAAATAGTATATATTTACGAAGCGGATTAGCGCAGATAGGCGTTTCACAAATCAATTAAAAATCTTAGCACAAAAGAAGGAACGGAGATGTGCAAATTTGCTGCACCTCGCCTCCTTCAGCCATGCCCATACCGTGCTGCTGCTTCTTCCTTTGACCGCGCAGTGAGGCACACTGCTATGGAAATGCGTGAATAGTGATGCCGTACAAAAAGAATGATCCCGGAGGAACTATCCAATTAAAAAATTAACGTTATTTTCATCCCTTACTGAAACGCGGAATGCCTGAAAGGGTTAATTGACAGGAAAGTAGAAGAAAAAAAGAACTACATGCCGCCAGTGGGATCGCGGTACCCACAGCCTCCGTATGTCGCGTGCGGTGTTTTGCCTATTGAGATACAGTCGAGCCCACTTTTAACGAACCTCACGGTCAAGGTAATTGCGCTCGTTGTTTCTGAGGTTCGAAATAAGTGGACTTGTCCTACTCCGGCAAAGCTGGCATTGAATTCTTAGAGAGTCTGTTGTCAACATCTTTTATTTATTTATTTATTTATTTATTTATTTATTTATTTATTTATTTATTAAATTCTACCCTCAGGACCGTACAGGCATTTCTTCGAACCTGTCAAGAAGTTCTCAGCTCTCCATCGCAGTCATGCGCTCCTGGCTCAGACCCTCGCTACGAACGAGCGGCTTTCGGGGCGCGATCATGCCCATAGCGATTGAGGCTTTTTGAGGCACCTGGTGATAGGTCGGTATACTTGCCTTAAGTCCTTCACAAAGTTGTAAGAATGCAGAGACGAACCTACCACTGCGCATGTGCGCGCAGAACGTACGGTTTGCGCCCCCTTATGCAAACCGCTGCAGCAGAACACCCGGCGTCAAATCACCCGGCAGCAGCTGGTCGCTTTTTGAAGCGATCTTTGCGCGGAAGTAGAGGCGCATAACCCCACAAGCAAGGTGGGAACTTTAAGCGAAAACCATCGGTTATTGTCTGATTTCGGTTTCAGTTGCTTGGTGCGCACTGCTAGGCCGCTCTACACAAGGGTGACGGATACTGGACTCGGCCGTCTGAGCGCTGCCTGCACGCGGCCACAGCGCAGAAGGCGGAGACACAATAGGGCAGGCGACGCACGCTACCTTGATGGCACACCTCGTGACTAGTGTTCGAACTTTTCAAATTGTTATCATTTGTTGACCACCGGACGTGTAGAGTAATGCTTTCAAAGCACTCCTTTATCGCGCTCACCACGCTCCTGCTTTGCCCAGCCGCAAACTTACCCGTGCCGATTGAACTTATGCCCTACCAGACGAGAACCAGCGTATTAAGACGAAAGCCTTTAATGGCTCATACTGTCGTGAGCAAGACGTGTTAGCAAGTTTGTCCGCGTTTCAGATTGGTCGAAATGGTAGCGACGTCACTGCGCGCGAATTTTTACGGGTATCCACCGAAATATGTGAGACAGTTACTGCGCAATTTCCTTTCCTCAAATACAATTTTCGACTGGTGTCCACCGAGATATGTGAGGCAGTAACTGCGTAATTTCCTTTCCCCAAGTACAATTTTCATTTTCTTCATTACGGTCCCTCTTTCTCTTTCTTATTTCACTCCCACTTCCTCCCTTCCTGTACGGTGCGGTTAGGGTGTCCACCGAGATGACAGAGAATTATTGCGCTATATCCTTTCCTCAAAAAGCGTTGCGTTTAAAGGGCAACGCACCGCGCCGAACGGGTGGCGGCGTTCCGTGGACTCCCTGGCAGCGCTACAACAAGCTGTCGCGTTCCACTCCTAAAGGCGAAGATTAAGCGTCATTAATTGGCAGTTAATTATTGCACCAACCGAATGTGAAGTGAACAATCGCGTAGCAGAATGCATCACTCAGGCTTTCGGCTTTCACCACTTTAGCCGCTAAAGTTCCTCGTAATTTTGCACCTGCCTGCCTGCCTGCCTGGGCCTGCCTGCCTGCACCTACTTGCCTGTGTCTACCTATACCTACATATACCTGCCTACCGGACTACCTGCCTGCCTGCCTATCAGGGCGCTGGGCCGGCGCCTATGTGCAATTTCAATGCGGCCGTTTTTATTGTTTTTGGGGAGCCGACATTATTTTTGGAGGGCTCACGGGAGCCGCGACACGCTCTTGGGCCACTGCGCTGCAGTGGGGGAAGCGCGCGTTTCTCGTCTTCGGAAGCAAGTTCAAGGCGCCTACTCTTTTGTTACAACCGAGTGATGCGGCCACAATTGTTCGCTGTGGCGCAATGCCACAGCCCTAATAGTGCGTGTTTTGACGGTAGCGCCACCCTCGTTCATAATAAGCGAGTTATAACTGCGCCGTTATAAGGCGGCTCGACTCTATATGGCGGCGGCTGTTCCGTCTTCCATATTTTCGGGGGTATGTATGTTTCATGTAACCTAGCTGCGCTCAACTGGAGACTGTAATCAAATGGCCGCATGTTTGGTTACAGTTAAGCTTAATGCTAGGATTGGATTACGTAGGTTTTTAACAAACCCATTAGCGCCCAAGAAAAATCTAGCTGAGGATTTTCTTCATTTTTAGCACATAATGCTCTCTTATAAAGAAAGACATATTACTTAAAATTTGTTAGGATTGCTTCATTCATTCCGAAGTTACAGAGGTGTACTTTTCATAATACACTGGGTCCTTGCCTTAGCACATGTGGCTACTGCGCTCCACTCCTTTTGGGTAACACCATCTGTCGGGCTAGTTGGTTGCGATCCATCTCCTTCTTCTTCCTGTGTGGTGTTCGCGCTGCTGATACATATGGATCCTTTTGGGTGCCGTACATTTCATTAGCGTGTCCGTGATTTTACGCAGGGTAATAAATCACTTCTTGCAGCCCCTCATGAATCTTTTCTGGCTGTACTGGCACCGCAGTTATTCTAATATGCGTGGGAAGCCTTCGCCTTTGCAAAGAAGCATCATATACGATTGAGCCAGAGTGTCTGCGAACCACTGGTTGATGCATGTCAAGGCCTAGGTAATGACGAGTAACGTGTTAGCAAACCAAAAGCAGTCAGCAGGCTCGTCTGTAGCAATTCGGTACATTGTTCAGGCGTTCACAATTGTGAAGTGGAGCTTTTGTGTCCACAGCCCCCCCCCCCCCCCCCCCCCTTACTTTTTGTCCCTGATACCGATGTAGTAGCAGTTGACGGTTTCACCCGAAAGGTCGACATCTGCCGTACCACTGTTGGTTGCAAAAGGAAAGGAGTTTTGGCTCACAAAAGTGCTGTTTTTCGTGCGCTCTAGGCAACCGCTGCTTTACAAAACATGTAGGCTCAATGCTGTTATGGTTGCAGGCCATAGTGGCTACACTGTTTTCCATAGATTTCAATAAAAGCATGTAATCCACACTATTGAAGCAAGAATCAATTTTTTCCTGGCTGCTTCTATTTCGTTGCCTTATTTATTTATTTATTTATTTATTTATTTATTTATTTATTTATTTATTGAATACCGCGGACATGCTGCATGTCCAAGCAAGAGGGGGAAATACATACAGGGGAAAAAAGCAAAGCAAGTGCGGTAGTACTGAACAATATAGATACCACTAAACAAGCAGTGCAAAAGTACAATTGAAAATACGGTTACAGTTTGGGTCAAGTGGACACTTCCTAAACCCGTTTTGGCGAACGGTTCCTGAAGCCCAAAATTCTTCCCAGCGGAGAGTTACAAAAGTGTCTTGACTGGTAAAAAAAATTGCCAAAAAATGAAATCATCACTAAGCGTTGAAATCACCTCCGGGAACGACAGGACAACGCGCGCTTACAAAACTTTCTTTTCCGAACTCAAGAACTTTCCACAGTAGGTGTGAAATGCATAATAGTAACAGTCTACTCTGCTGAACATCCAGTTCTTGTAACCAAAACTTTATTATTATTCAGGAGCGCTACCATTCAAGCAAAAGAGGAGTATTTTAAACCTTTTAAACTCACGGACGAAGGAACGGCCTAAAGAATTTTGGAATTTTATCAAAATGAACCGAAAAGAAGAAATTTCTGTACCTCTGCTTAATCATGACGCTACGGTTGTTCATAACAGCGTTGCTAAAGCGAAATGCTTCAATTCCTTTTTTGGGTCGGTAATTGGAAGGTCCTCTCTTGGCAATAAAACATCTCTGAATTATGGCAAAAAATGTGCTCAACGTATGAAGGATATTGTGATTGACTGAAGGGGAATTGAATTGTTACTTAAACGCCTTGATAAATCTAAGGCGGCTGGTCCTGATGATTTGCCTCCTGTTTTTCTTTCTTTGTGTGCTGCGTCTGTGTCTCGATATCTATGCATTATATTTATTAAGTCTCTAGAACAAAGCACCTTGCCTGATGACTTCGAAATTGCCAATGTTGTACCTGTACACAAATCCGGATCGCGTAGCACTGTATCGAATTATCGACCTATTTACTTGACAAGTTGCGTTTGTAAAATCTTTGAACACATCCTTCTTACTAGTATTATTGACACTGATGCATAGCTAAACCCAAATCAGCATGGTTTTAGACCTGGCTATTCGTGCATCACACAACTTACTGAGCTAACCCATGATTTAGCAACTACATTATGAATCGGCTGCTCCGTTGATGCCATTTTCTTGGATTTCCAGAAAGCCTTCGACGTTGTACCTCATCAGTTATTGATTGAAAAGCTTCCGTGGCCTGGTAATGACCTGGTAATTTCCTGGTAATTAAAGCTTAAGCTTTAGGCATCAGCGAGTAGTAATTAAGAAAGAAAAATCGCATGAGGTTGATATGACATCAGGAGTGCCCCAAAGGTCCGCTCTCGGTCCATTGCTGTTTATTATACATATGAATGATATTGATGACGAACTCTCTTCCCATGTGCACCTATTCGCAGATGATTGTGTGATTTATCGTGTCATTAGCAACAAACAGGACTGTGCTATTAGGCAACATGAGTTAAACAAAGTAACTTAGTGGCGTAACACTTGGAGTATGCATATAAACCAACAAAAAACAGTGTACATGTCATTTACCAGAAAGTGAACTGCCCACGAGTACAAATATTTCATTAAAACTGCTGAGCTTATTCTGGCGTGCGAATGCAGATATCTCGGCGTGATCTTTGCTCCTGACTTACTATGGCATGTAACCGCCATATTAAAAAAATTACAGCTAAATCAATCAGGACATTAGGTTTCCTACGCCGTAACACTAAGTGGTTTCCCTCTGAATTAAACAGCTATTCTACAACACATATATTAGGTCTGTACTTGATTACGCACGCACCGTGAGGGATCCTTGGCTTAAAAATGACATTCACAGATTACAAAGAGTACAAAATTTAGCGGTTCAATACATATTCGGAGTTTACACAAAATAATTTAGTGTTTCACGTGCTAAGGAGAACCTTGGCCGGCAATCGTTAGAGCAACGTAGGGTTGATATTTCTACACAATATTTTTCATTCTCGAACAGGCATACGGAGCGAAAAGTACTTACTTCCTCCCGATTACGTTTCTTTGCGACGAGACTACGTGAATAAAATGAGATAAATAGGGCGCAAAACGCAAAACAATGGTGCGTCATTTTTTCGCCGAACGATTTCGGATTGGAACCGATTACCCCGAAACGTGGCCGCCATTACTTTGTGGGGATTCATGTTGCCCCTCGCCCGCCGGATGCACCCTTCTCTCTCTCGTGGCCTACCGCGGCTCTTCCTCTGGCGGCCCTCGACTGGGCGCAGCAGCGGAGGGAGCGGAGGGGAGGCGCCCGCGACTACGCGTCGTCACGTGGGCAACCCTCCTTGCCCACCGCTCTCGGTTTCGGCGGCCGCGCGGGCCGCGCCCACGGGACAGTCTGATGGAGAGTTGACAGCGAGCCCTGAGAGAGAGCGGACGCGGCACCAGCGGCGGCCCAGGTGACCTGAACTCCTCTGTGCCTGTCTCCTGTGCCTGTGTCCTGTGCCTGTTGCCTGCCGCTGCTGCCTGCGCGCGACCGAGGAAAGACATTGGGAGATCCCAATTAAAGGTTCTGCCTGCGGGCTTATTCCTCGGAGGTGTGTTCTTCGCGGCCACAGGTGTGGTCGAGCTAGCGGAGTGGCGTTGGCCCTGAGTTCAGGGTCCGAACCGTACCGTAACCCCACAACTTCAAATGATAACTTTTCTCGATGATGCTGTAGATTTTGTTTTGTTTTTTCTGAAGTTTGCGATGTGAGTCTTGCTTTTTGTTCCTGATACTTTGGTGTTTATCTTTTTTTGTCATTATTACTATTAGCGATGAGTTTACATGGCAAACCACCTGTATCTTTTTCTTTTGTCCGTTTTGACTGTAACCCCCAACCCATTGTAATGCCATCTGGCCCTTTGGGTAGTGCGGTAAATAAATAGATAAATAAATAAATAGCCAATTACCAATAGCCAATTAAATAGCCCACGGAATAAATACTTTACGTACTTTTGCGTATGTACCCGCCTTCCAGTCAGGCACCGATCGTGTTCATTGTGTGCGCATTTCTACATGTTCTTCCGTTGCATTACCTTCCATTTTTGCCTATTATTTTTTAAAATATTGATTCATTGGCTTCCAGTGTCCGTTCTCTGTTCCATGATTACTGTTCTCTGTTCCGTTCATTTGAAAGTTTATACCCCTTTACTTCTATTCTTGAGTTCTTGTTAAACGCCTTGCCCTCACAACGCTGAGTGTTTACCTTTGTGTTATGCTTCCTTGCCTTATTGTGCTTAATTATTTAGACTGTTCAACTTGTGCCCTTCCTGTTATAATCCCATATGGGATTGACAGTATGTACCAACAATAATAACAATAATAAAATCACCATCGTCATATTCAGGATAGCGAGCGGCAAGTACAGCAGTCTCTGAGGCCTCACTGAACAGACACAGTGGTTTTTTCTCCAAAGAATTCCAAGGAACGATAAGATCTATGACCTAGAATAAATAGGCGCCGTTGTGCACACATGAAGACCCAGCGTACTATAGAGAGTACAGCAGCATATAAATCATCATTGCGCAAACAAAGCCAAAGGAACGGGATATTCGAACATCCATTATTTACTTCCGTCTTTCGTGCTGCTCTATTAATGAAACTAGCATAATATGTACATAAACATGGCCGCGAGAAAACTACAAGCCAGCGACTACCGGTGCAGTTCGTGGGAAACGAACATCCTGAAGTTTCACGATGGAAAGATGACATACTCAGAAGAGAAAACACGCCTTCTTAGTTAAGGGGCGTCGGCCAATCCCCTGGTGACAAAAGCATGACCTACTTGGAGAGAAAAACTCAGTCTTTCCTGTTGAAATCATAAAAAATTTAACTGTACTTTTAAAAGTACGCTGGGCGCTGATGGGTTCACAACTATCGGATTTGTTAAGAGACTGCAAGGTGATCGATACGGTGAGTTTTTTTCCGGGTCAGTTCAGAACTGCTGAGCTTTTGTCCAGAGAGCTCATGTTCAGTGAGCTTTCGTCCGGGCACGCATGACCACACTAAAAATTATGTAGACCGCGGACAAAGCACCATCGTTATGTTGCACTAAAAGGCGATGCAAATTATCATGGCTCATTGTCCGAGCGCTCCAGTAGAAACTAAAACGCGTTGCCTAACGTTAAAGTAGCCGCGCGCTGGTAAAGGGCAACTGACCAGGGGTCTGGACATTTTAGAAAAACAAGCCCACTGCATAGATGAGACATCCAAGATAACCTTTGCAAAATACTAGAGCCATGCGCGCCCCGAAAAGCTGCAAAAATTGAAATAAAAGCCTGTTCGTTCTTTCCTTCCAGAAGCAAACGTCCTCATCCTCTGCAGTCTTCGGGTTGACGTCATACTGAAAACTTTCACTAAAGCACTCCATTGGTGCGTCTTTCTGACTGACGAGCGAAGGGCGGGCGTAGCCGGTTCGTCGCGTCCTCTGCTCTTTGCGCGCACGCTTTCCGCAGTGCCTTCCGTTTTCGCACATGCCTACAAGCCAGCATGGAGGGAAAAAAAATTGAGGAGGGAGCGTCCGGCGAAAGCCTTGAAGCGTAGACATAAAATGCAAAAATATAGGAAAACGGAAACACGGAACGCGCGGAGTGCGGAAAATCGTGTGAGCACAACCGAGCAAGGCCGCAACGGGACGCGCACCAAGCAATGCACAAAGACGATAGAGAACGGGGGGGGGGGGAACGAATACAGGCCGGTAAAAGACAGGGGTCAAGCAGATATGTTGCACACTCAACCAGGAAGGGCAGGGAAGGGAGTGGAGAAGGTGAAAAAAACTTCAAACAAACAAAAACAGCTACTGGGGTGAGGAAGAACAAAAAACGCGAGGAAACACCGCGAGGAGATCCAAAGCTTTGGTCCCCCCCAAACTAAATAGACAGGGTAGCAAAAAAAGCAAGAAAAGAATTCTTTTCAAAGCGGGGCCATGAAGTAAACATGTGACGCATTGCGCCAGAAGCCACGCCTCCGGCAAGCATCGGAGGAGGAAGGGCGATTTTCTTTGCGGAGCCTACTCGACGAGGCGCGACAGAGAAAAACCTCGAGCAGGGAACGGAAGGAGAGGAGCATGGCGAAGTAGGTTGATTGCGACGACTGTTATTATGCTGTTAATGAGTCTTTTAAAAAAATATTTGCGGCCTTGCCTTCCGGGGACGGTGCCGCGCTACCAGAGAGGTAGAAAATATATTCGACCATAGGGTGGGCAGTGGCCCTTTAAAGGGCGACCCACATCGAGTGAACTTGCGCTGCGGATTTTGAGCGGCGCGGAGGAAAGGTACGGACACATGGCGGCAAGCCGCTTGCCGCGAAACCTCCCTCGGCGGCGGGTAATCTGCCATAAATGAAACGAAATTTAAGCGCACACGAAAAACGCACACAAGAGGAGATACACACAGGACAGGCGCTAACTTCATCTGATTTATTCGCAGGTAAGAGAGCGAAAATATATACATAAAACGAGACATGCGCACTAAAGAAACAGATCGTCATATCACAATGCGTGCTCAAGGTATCTGTATTCTGCCTGCAAAAGATTAACTGATGTATCACTCACACAGTCATGCCCCCTCTTCCTGATGTGAAAGGCTTCCAATAATTCACGTGCCGTCTTATCACCGCTCCTGCCAAGAATCTTTATCTCCTTCAGCCGCGGCTCGCACGCTCTGCAGTTCGCACAATGGTCAGCCAAATGTGTCCCTCCACCCCTTAATGCCCGCAAATGTTCCCCGCCCGGTCATTGACACACCGCCCAGTCTGGCCTATGTAAGCCCTACCGCAGGTCAAAGGTATCTCGTAAACGACACCGGAACAGCAGTCGACATACTTCTTTGAGTGCTTCTTCCTGCAGCCACTCTTCTTTTCCGTGCACGAAATGCGTGAGCAAAGGTGGGCAAGTTTCTTCGGTGCGGAGAACACAGGAACGCCGTGTCGGCTTGCCACCTTCTTCACATGATGGGCAACCTTGTGGATATACGGAACCACTACGGAACCACTGCCGCGCAGCGAATGGCTCTAGGAGCCATTTTCGGCAGATTGCCGCGTGCCGCGGAGCGGGGAGACCAATGAGGGGCGCCCGGCTTTGTCACGTGGGGAGCGTCTGTGTCGCCACCTCTTGGCTCCTACTGAAGGTACATGGCGGCGGCGGTGCCGCGCGCGCTCCTTCAGAATCGCGGACCTCGACCGGTTTGTCACGAAGGGAGCTTTGCGCGGCGGCGACTCTTTAGGTCCGTTCGATTCACCTACACTGCCTACACCAGTTCTCTTCGTGCAGCACTTCGCCATTCGTTTCACGAGTGTAGCCTAGCGCCCTCTACACGATGCCGTTCTTTTCACACAAGTGTAGATGTCGTGCAGTCCTAATCCAGAAAAATTCTACACTCTCTCGACTGGCAGTGCCGATTGCGTGCAGCCAGTGCCACAGCAGACGACAGCGAGAGGCGTGCGCTACTTCGATCCCGAAAATGGCAGTTTCGAACGATGGCTGCGTGTTCGGCGTTGTCAACGGCGTTAATACTCTGTTAACGCCTATCGTTGGCGAAGACGGCCAACAACTGAGGTCAGAGAACGGATTTATGTACGCTACACCAGGTAAGGCTTCGCTCGGTCAACAAAAAGAGAAACACGTGCATGCGTTTCCTCATGCTCCGACGCCGCGCTTGCATGTACCTACTTGTTTGTTTTTTTGGCTTATTTTACTCATCTAATTTGTTCCTCGCTTTTTTTTCTCGTTCCCCGTAAATGAGCTTGGTACTAACCAAGTTCGTTGTTAGATAGCTTGGCATGTTTGCTATCCAACGTTTTTAAATACGTTGGCTTTATCCAGCCGTGTGTCCGTCGCCTCTTCTCCTTCGACCCAGATTTCAACTATCCCGCTTTATTTAGCGGTGGCTCACAAAACATCAATATTTATACTCTCGCACAGACGGCACAATCGTATCGGCGGACCACCCGGCTGATCGCCGCAGGGCAACGCGCCGCCCCGAAGCAGCTCTCCCGAGCCCGAACGATGGATAAGGAGCAAGACTCTTTTTCTCATCGAGCGTTATGCGCACATGAAAGCGCTCGTGGGAAAGAAGGGCGGCTTTCGGTAAGTTTTATTTCATTTCTACTGGTCCGAACGAGTGCGGAAAGCTTAACAGGTTTACATGCTACCACGCGGAAGTTACGTTTACAAACGTTTCTTTTCTTTTTTGAAGTGACAGTACCTGGTAAGGTAGTGTACTGTCAAAATTGCTGATTGGGCGAGTTGGTGGGACATGATTCGAAATGACCAGCGCGAAAACAGACGGAGACAAGAGCAGCGCCCGTCCTGTCGTCTGCGTTTCTTCAGTTGTCTACGTCTGTTTTCGCGCTGGTCATTTCGAACAGTGTACTGTACTTGCGTCCAAGGTATATTAATTTCAGGACAGCTTCGTATGGTAACTGATACACTGCATGCTTTTTGTTACGTCTCGTTTCATGCAGCACGAAAAAAATGCTGTGGCAGTCCCTGGCGGACAGCATAAACGAAGAGTTTGGCTCCGACTTGAGCCCTCTCCAGGTTGAAAACAAATGAAAACCCTGGAGAGGGCATACAAAAGGACGAAGGAAAAGAATTCTTCGTCCGGCCACTCGCGGGTGACGTTCGAGTTCGAAGAGTAAGTGCACATCACTGCTGTACTGGTCATTCACAAAAATATCAATTGTTATTTTGCCCATTTCAGAGAAATGGCTCGTATTTTAGAGAAGGAGCATCATATAACACCTACCATTCTGCTAGCCCCTGGTAGAGTGATGGAGCCCAGAAATTGCAGGTGAGGTTATAGTAGTTGTACAGCTCACACCTTACGAAATAAGGCTCAAAATGTTTTTATGTTCTAGCACACCCCCGGAACCAAGCATTGGCGAGCAATCCGCTAGCCGTGATGAGCACCAAGCAGGCTCACCACACCCGGATTCGCCGAGCCCACCGCACGTGTCTGAGGAAGAAGGCCCACCACAACGAGGGCAGTCTTTCCCGAGATCGGGAAAACGGATCAGAAGGAAAAACACTTCCATTGAACTGCTGATCGAGCAACTTGCTGAAGCAAGGAAGGAGAGAGCCGAAAGGGCGCAAAAAAAAAATAGCTCTTCTGGAACGCCTCGTTGCCGCCGTGGAGGGGCAGGGGCAGGCTCCGAAGAGCAGCGAATAAATTAACTTCATTTCTTTATCATAAATGTTTATTGCTTGCACTGTAGTCGCAAGAAACCGCACAGAGGCACACATCAGCACTGCGTTTGTGCTATAGCATTTCGCATGCTTTCGCAGTTGCCAGCACTGTCAAAGACGAGATCACCGTCCTCGTCATTCTCGATGACATCTTGCTGGGGCAGGTGTTCTAGTTCTTCGAAAAAGTCCCTTTCTTCGTTGCACATGTTGTGCAGCACACATGCCGCCATTACGACTAGGCAGCATTGCTTAATGCTTGCGGCGTCCACAAGGTACAACCTTCTAAAACGTTGTTTGAGCAGTCCAAATGAATTTTCGATCGCGACCCTTTGTCGCGAGTGCACGTTATTAAAGTTCTTCTTCCACGAAGGAAAGCCTCGGCCATTGTCCCGGTACGGTGTCAAAAGCCAAGGTAGTAGCGGATATGCCGAGTCACCCAGCACGTACCCATTACTGCATTTCTGAGAACAGTCTTCAAAAAAAGGACTTGCCCGAAGTACCCTAGCGTCATGGGCCGACCCTGGAAATCCGATGAAAACATCAATAAACCTATTGCGATCGTCGCACACGCCCTGCAGTACTATCGACGGCCACTTTTTGCGGTTGTAGTAGGATTGCGGCGACTCAGCGGGCTTGTTGATCTCGACGTGGCAGCCGTCCACGCAGCCGATAGCGTTGCGTGGTCCCTTGCCGCCGGTTTTCGCCAAGAAGGCAGCCTTGATGCGCTCCTGCTGACGCTGGTCAGGCCAGGCGATCACGGATGCACTAATACTGTTCATAAAGTTCAGCACTCTATCAACGCAAGCACTCACAGAAGATACTGACACATCAAATCGGTCAGCCAGCGAATACATGGCATTCTGGTGCCCGAGGTAGCCTAGAGCAATGAGACAAGTCTTTTCGGCACTCACTTGAGGACGACCTCCGGTAGGGTGTGGAAAAAACTGAACTGACAACCGTTTCAAATGTGCCCCGAGACAGGCGAAACAAACGCTTGAACTCAAAGTCATAATAGCGGCCTACGACTTCTTCGCAGTAACGAGGCATGCGGTTCCTCTTCAATCTTGCCAGCTTCGTCGTTGTCACTGCAATAAGTTCTTCAAAATCCTCTTCGTCACTGCTGTCAGAGTCTACAAGCTCCATAGCTGTTTGTATGATCGTTGGCAGCAGGTTGCGGTCCATTTTCTTTTCCTTGGAAGCTCAGAGAAAGGAGACGTGACAACCACGCGCGCGCGTCGCAAACGAAGCAGAAGGCTTGCACGATTTCTGCACTTTAGCATTCGTTCCTATTTGGCGCTAGTGTCGCGCTACGTCTGCACGTCTGAACTGGCGCTGCATGAGTGTTGCACTTGCACGGCACTTGCTGTGCACTGCATGAACTAGTGTAGCGCGTGCACGGTGAATCGAACGGACCTTTTGCCGCCGAGTGTGGCCGTCCCTTTCGCGGCGGGGGTGGCGCCGCCAGCGGCATGCCGCGCGTTTTGCCGCTAGTGTGTTCGTACCTGAACGCGGCCGCACCGCCGCCGTGCCGCACCACAAGAGGCGGAAAACGGGCAGCGGCCGCCAAACCGCTGCCGCCAAAAATTTCAGTGTTGCTAGAAACGACGTCTGTCAATTCTCGATAAAATGTCGACAAAATGCTTTGCATTTGCGACGAATGAATTATTTATTCAATGGCAGCAGCGAAGAGTAGTTATTTTTAAGTATTAACGTTGATCTGACCGTTATTTTTTTAGAACATGCACTGAAACACGTGAAGCAATCGCTTCGCCTGCCAACACTGAGCATGGGTAGTCGTGATCAGTGCCAGCCGAAGCTGCAGCCGGCGGCAGCGAGTTTCTGGGCGAGGTGTGGCAGCTTTTTGTGTGCTGATACATCGCCATGGGACGCCTGCGGCGGATTTCGCTGAAGCTGTTGGTTCTGAGGAAAAAAGAGGTACAGAAGAAGAAAAGGAGATTCTGGGTACATCGGGTGTGGCAAAAAAAAAATCTGAAGGAGAGTATCACACTGCGGTGAGTACATCTTTGTGTATATAGTTTGACGCGCATTCATATTCAACAGTCAGCGAGTTTAAATTTGCACGGAGTTCGCTCTCAATTGGCTGCGTAGTTCACGATCTATGTATTTTTTTACGACTCCGGATTTCCGCGCCACTCTTCTGCAGCAGCAATGAACTCTTTGTGCGCAAGTGATGAGTATGAGCTCGCCGGTGACTCGGCGAGTTCGCAGTCATACATGTAGTCGCCTAGTCACTGTGTTTTCGGCGTTTGCTAAAGAAGAGCTACATAGTGCAGCGAAGGTAGTGATCAGCCTTTTTTGTGCATTTCAATGCTGTGGTGAATTATTGTTCAAAGTTAAAAATTCCGAAGTGACCCGCAGCCCACACGCCGGCCTGCGATCCACGACAGAGGGGCTAAGCTACTTATCGCTTCCAAGTAGCCAAGTTAATTACTAATATAACAGCGGCTGGAGAAGCAGCTGGGAGCACGAAAAAAAGAAAGCAGAACTCAGTTTACCCTGAGTACCCAATTTGAGATGAGTGCTCAAAGAAATTGCTGTTTTGACTATTTTTTGCTACCGCAGTCTTGAAGCCAAAAACAGTGCCTCCCTAAAGCTCTGAATGGGAACAAGGGCTCAATATGCCCCACTGTTTCATATGTTTCATTACTGTAATTGTGATTATATCTGTGAAAGTGACTTGTGCAGCTTCATGAAATTAAGCTACCTCAACAGTGCCTGTTTTGCAGTTACAATGAGCACAAGATTTCCTTTCAATAAACTCTTACATTTAGAAGCATGCATTATTGCAGTTTTGTTTTTTCTTTCAGTTCCAGGTGATGAGGGAAGATCCTCCGTTATTCTTCAAATTTTATAGAATGACACCACAGAAGTTCGACGAGTTGCATCGCATCGTGAAGATGCCCCTGACAAAGGTGTTCCTTTGCTGTGAGCCCTTGAACTCTGAAGAGAGGCTAGCCATCACTCTCAGGTGCAGTGGCGAAATTTGCAATGTTATACTTTCTTTAGAATTTATTTCATGCAATATTTTTGTGTTGATCTGCAGGTACCTTTCTTCTGGGAGCCCAATCAAAGATATAGCCTTAGCTTTCAGGATTGGTATAGAGACATGCCGAACAGTGATTCATGATACCTGTCGAGTTTTGTGGAATCACTTGAAGGATATCGACATGCCGGTGAGTATACGAGGTCTGTTAGAAAAGTATCCGACTTTATTTTTTTTTTGCGAACACCTGATGGATATGAAACAAGCGCGCTTTCATCAGGCGACCTTGAACCTTCATGTGCCTGAATTCGTCCCGAATTCGAGGAAACTAGATTTTTAAAGAGTGGGAAAGATAAAACTGAGAGAGAAATTGTTGAGGCATATTTCATCGAAAAATGTTAAATTGAATTCAGCGCAAAAATACAGACAAGGGACAAAGAGAGACACACTGAGACGTTCACGAGCGCTAACTACCAACTGTCAATTTAACATGCTTCACCAACTAGACCGGCAGCTTGCTCTCCTGAACTTCATCGAAAAAGCTGGCAACAAATGCGTTAGCAGGCCTTCCATTATGCTTAGCAGCGCCGAGACGTCTTTTATAGAAGGTTTTTTGTAGTTCGCAGATTTTCCTTGGTTTTGTGCTCTTATTTCGTCCTTTCTTTCGGTGTTTTACAATTTTTAGATTCTTAGACGCTAAGACGACTGTTCTTCAGGAATGATCCTCAGTTTTTATCACTTGACGCTAGGTGCTGTATCTTCAGACTTCATCCCTCCTTATTGTTATTGTTGGTCATGTTTTTCCGCGTTATTGTTGGTCATGTTTTTTTCCGGGTTATTGTTGGTCATCTTTTTTCACGTGGTTTTATGTCATAGTCGTTCGATTTTTTGCTCTTTTTCGCCTTCATCACGCGTTTCATAATTCGTTAGTGTGGACTTGTCATGCCCCAGTGCCTTGTTTCTTTTTTATTTTTTGCCTTGGTTGATGTGTTTCTGCTGGCCAGAAAATAAGTTGGCTTCCCAAGCTCTGTTTAGATTATATTCTGTAATGATCAGCGTTACTTTATTACCAGTGGTCGCATGAATTGCAGCTTTATATGTACAACGTTTTACGCTTTCGTTGATATGGCTTGGTTGTGGTATAAAAGGCAGGCTTGGTGCAATAAACCCCAGTTGCAAGTTGGCGTCAGTCCTGTGTTTTGTGTGCCTTTTGTGTCCCCGTTTCTTGCGCCATACCAGTTTTTATTTTTCATGTGCCTGCACCAATTTTTTCCCGCCTGCCGGTAGCGTCATTCGCTGGGAAGCAGCATTTGAGTGAGGCAGTGCGCAGTGCTCTCGTCGGTTTTTTATTGCAAGGAAAATGGCGGAGTGAAAGGAGCAGCGCTACTGCATCAAATTTTGCCATAAACTGGCGACAGCCAAGTGGAAACCAATCGAAATATTCAGACGGCTTTCGGTGACGATGCTATGAGCAGAACACAGATTAAGCAGTGGTACAATTGATTTAAAGATGGCCGCACATCGGTGAAGAACGAGCCACGCTCCAATCGGCCATCAACATGCCAAAATGACCAGGTCATTGCCGTACTGAACGCTATGGTGATGCGGGACCGTCGCGTGACTATCCGAAAAATTGAGGAAGAGGTGGACATGAGCAATTTCTCCGCACATTCCATTATCACCGAAGATTTGGCCATGGAGAGAGTTGCGGCGAAATTCGTGCCGAAGCTGCTCACGGTGGAGCAAAAGCAGCTTCGACATGCTGGATTCCGCAAACAGTGACCCCGACTTCATCAACATCATAATCACTGGTGGCGAGTCTTGGGTGTACGGAAACCAGATCCCAGTCGTCGCAGTGGAAGCATTCCACGTCACCAAGACTTAAGAAGGCCCGCCAAGTGCGCAGCAATGTGAAAGTGATGCTGACTGCTTTCTTTGACACCCTCTGTGTGGCAGACCACGAGTACGCACTCCACAGTGTCAAACAATGACAAAAGAGTACTACAGGTATGTCCTTCGTTGCCTACGCGGCGCAAGAACCCGGAGCTGAGGTCAACAGGAAATTGGCGCACCCATCGCGACAATGCTCCTGCACATTCCTCGCACTTGATTGATATTTTTTGGCGAAAAACCAGACTCCTGTAGTTCAACAGACTCCTTACTGTCCTGATATGGCCCCTGCGATTTCTGGCTGGTTCCCAAAATCAAAAGGTCATTGAAAGGAGCGCGATTTCAGAGAAGGAAGAACATTATGGCTGCAACGACAGCTGAGCTAAACTCCATTCCGAAAGGGGCCTTTTCGGAATACTTCCCACAATGGCAGCACCGCTGGGAGAAGTGTGTGGAGTCTCAAGTAGACTACTTTGAAGGTGACTGGTTTGCAAGTCTCCAGCTATGCAAGTTTTTTTTCTACGGCTAAAGGTCGGATACTTTTCTAACAGACCTCGTATAGCTGCAGAAACGCTGCTTGGCACTTCTGATGCGTGAATGTTTGAAGAATTGTGACTTGCCTAGCCATTGAAAATCTATTACGAGAAAGTCTAGGCCCAGAAAGATTTGAAATTTTCCAAACTGTCTGGGTGCCGTTGATGGCAAACATGTACAGATCATGGCACCACCAAATTCAGGAAGTAACTACTTCAACTACAAGGTATAAGGTTATTTTATTTAGTGCACATTTTGTAGTTTGTTCCGGTGTATGATAAGGCCGAATTCAATGACTGTGTTCTAGCACAAACAGGAGAAAGGATTACCCAGCATTTCCTGTATCTTCAAGTGCCAAGGGAGAAATCACTAATTATCATCCACCTAGGTGCAGCCCTACGACTGCAATGGAAAGCTGTGCAGCTTTCGCAGAAACTTTGTAGTTGACCAAAAAAAAGTTTTGCTTCGATTATGATAATGAGTAATTACAATGTTAGTACAAATCATCTTCACCTTTTGGCATTCCACTGAACATTAGAGCAACAATATTCAAGTGACGCATGGGCTTCAGGTATTACAGGATTTTAGGGAAAGTACACAGTTTAGGGTAGCATGGACAAGGCTGTTCATGCCGACAACAGTCATTGAGCAGTCACTCAGCTGCTGACATTGTGAAGTTTCGTTTTAAGCATTATGCATACTTCGGAACGGTAGAGCTGTTGTATGAGCAGAAACTACAGTTTAAATGAGTGAATAACAAATCCATTAACATGTTCTGCTGGGCGAGTTGGTTCATCTTGGTAATGTAAAGGCTTTTAGCGCAAAACGACTAAGAAAGGACGGGAATAGAACGCAGACACAAAGGAGCGCTACTCTCAACTAAATTTATTGCCAGATGAAACAGTCATTTTATACATTGGTTCCAGTACAGAATCTGCTCACATTGCGAAGACTGCGTACATGCGCACACGCCTGGCGAAGCTGTCGATCACACATTTTGTAAGATAATCCTGTCTAATAATTTGTACTCGTTAGAGTACAACTTCACCGAGGGGCTGCTGACACACACAGATCCCTTCTTCCTGATGTGGAACGCCTCTGTCAACACCCGAGAACACCCTAGTGTGCGCATGTACGCAGTCTTCGAAATGTGAGCAGATTCTGTACTGGAACCAATGTATAAAATGACTGTTTCATCTGGCAATAAATTTAGTTGAGAGTAGCGCTCCTTTGTGTCTGTATTCTATCCCCGTCCTTTCTTAGTCGTTTTGCGCTAAAAGCCTTTATATTACTAAAAAATCCATATTTAACCCTTAAAGCAAACAGTGCCATGTGAGCAAAATGTGTTATTTTTCTTCTTTCAGAAAACGTTCTCTATTGTCCTGATGGCAGTGGTTGATGCTAATTACAAGTTCGTCATGGTCGATGTAGGAGCCCCAGGACGCCACAGTGATGGAGGGATTTTCAAAGCATCCTCATTTGGAAAGCGCCACGGGCGGGAATCCCTAGACATTCCAGGTCTAGCAAGACTGCCCAACAGCACCCAGGTGGCCTCTTGTGTGTTTGTTGGTGATGAAGCGTTCCAGTTGAGACGAGACTTCATGCGGCCATTTCCGGGAAGCCACATGGGCTGCAAACACAGAGTTTTCAACTACAGATTGAGCAGGGCAAGGTAATTTAGGCCCGCATTCTTTTGTACTCAGCTTGAGATTGCTCGAGCAAAATGCAAAAAAAAATAGTCACAAGTTTTCCAGATTAATAAATTTAGTGCATCTGATTCTTCGGTTTGGTTTGGTTTGTGGGGTTTAACGTCCCAAAGCGACCAAGGCTATGAGAGACGCCGTAGTGAAGGGCTCCGGAAATTTCGACCACCTGGGGTTCTTTAACGTGCACTGACATCGCACAGTACACGGGCCTCCAGAATTTCTCCTCCAAAGAAATTCCAGTCGCCGCGGCCGGGATCGAACCCGCGTCTTTTGGGTCAGCAGCCGAGCACCATAGCCACTGAGCCACCGCGGCGGCTCTGATTCTTCATTTGAAGTGCTTTTGGTATTGCCGCTCACATGGTAAATGCACCACAAGTTAACTCGTCTTAACTCATTCAAGTATGGCTGTTACAGCAGTGTAATAATTTGTCACTAAAATTTTAAACTTGGCTGTTTCACTGTTCATTGAAAGTGTTTTCAAGTTTCAGCTCTCCTTATCTTTTCTTGTAGTTGTGGAAATTCCTCTTTTGTGGCATACAAAACTGACTTTTTTTATTTGCAGGCGCATTGTGGAGAATGCATTCGGTATTCTTGCGTCTCGCTGGCGAGTTCTGCTCAATCGTCTGAACCTTCTGCCCCACAATGCCGAGTTTGTTGTGCTTGCCTGTTGTCTCCTTCACAATTTTATGTGCACAACGGCAAATGAGTATGTGCCAGCTGGCTACGTGGACTGCGAAGATGAATTCGGAAAATCTGTCCCTGGGCATTGGAGGGCGGAAACAGAAAGCAACCAGCTGCTTGAGCTGGAGAGGACAAGATCAAAACATTTTGCCCAAAGTGCATCGGATGCATGCAATATTTTTGCTGAGTATTTCATGAACAAAGGCTCCGTACCATGGCAGTGGGCCCATGCAGGGGTTCAGGCACCAGCAAAGAAATGATGAGGTGTATGTTGCGAGCAGTAGGCTCCAAAACGTGTAAATACAGTAATAAACTGAAATCGTCCTTTTCAATTTGCATCCACCATTTCATTCGGTCGAAGTGTTCTCTTGCGTTTCTCTAAGAGCTTTATCTACCAGAAGGTGAACAGTTACTGGGAAAAAGAAGCCTGTGGTTGTTTTCTGCACACGAGAAGGTATAGCTAGTAGGTGAAGAGAAGGATACAAGAACTTAAATCACTCTAATTGTTTTTTTTAATTCAGTACCTGCATTGCCAATAAAGCATTACAGCTGGGGGTGATTTCATTAAAAAAAAGACCAAACTTTACAAATACATATGCCCAGAGTGAGGTAAAAAGCATTAAAAGATGCAATTTGTGCGGCATCAGTCAAATATTACAGGCACGTGCTGTCTGGACAGAAAAAGAATGTCGCAAAACACTGCCCTTAAAAGGGAGTTCCCTGACCTGCAAAAGGTGATCCTTTGGGACATTTAGGAAGGTGGTTTCAGGTATTTTTTTTGTTGGTTATCAGAGAACATGAAAGGCTTATTTGGTTTGGCAATTCTAATTTATTCTACACTGTACTTTGTCAGTGCAGTGAGCAGATCTATTTCGATCTGTGGCCACGCACTTTTTGGGATTGCTCGCATTCTTTTTGCTATGAGTTGGCCAAAAACCGCAGGCTCATCTTCATCTGTCTGTCGTATTCCTTCAAGCTTTTCTATCTCGATATGGTTGCGTGTTCTTTTCGCTCTTTTTTGCGAGCGTGGTGGATTTTGCAGTGGGCTGCAATTTCCACTTGCAGTAGCATTGACGCTGCTGCTTTGAGTAGCAGCAACTGTCTTCTCATAGATGGCATCATCCGCGGTGTCCTCAGGCGAAGTGGGGTCGTAGTCTGTAAAGTGCGAAGGGAGCAAAAAGCAACCTGTAGTCTTTATCAAACAGTGCTGCACATGCTACGTGCTTCATTAGGCATTGCAAAGATATTTTTGGCGCACTCTTAGCAGTGCACACAGCTCATTCTTTCTGACAGACTACACAGAAGTCATTTAGAAGCTGCTGAGTGCAATGTCTATGCTGTTGCACTCGTGGCCCCTCAAATGGAGTGACTTACCAGTGTTCTCATTGTAGGCTGCCAATAATAGCCCTTCAGCGGTTGCATCGGCTGTGTCCCCACTTTGTTCGAAGTTACTTCTTGTGCTAATTTCAGGCAAGGAAAAACATAGTGTTGTTCAGCCAAACATCTGTTCACTGACTACCACAAACATTCTTCTACTAAACCTGACAACAGGGGCAATCACCTATATATTGCCAGTTTTTTCTTATGCACATGTACAGAGGAGTTGCAGAAAAAGGCACAAACCTGCCCACTTCCACCTGATCCTTTAGGAATATCAGTGACGAAAAATATGGCCATCTGATGTCCTGGCAGTCACTGGCGCCAGAACCACTTGGTGCCCCCGCCTTCCATTTTTTATGCTTCTTCGTGAAGGTGTCCCTGAGTGTCTTAAATCTGGCCTGTGGATTTGAACCTGAAGTAAAGGAAAGCCAACAGCAATAAATAGACATATATGCCATGCATGATCCAACAATGCCACCGCTCAGGTGTTAGCACCTGCTGCTGGATACCATGTCGGTCCGAGTTGACAGGCCGAGTGGTCCAAATGTAAATGTGGTACATGTAAACGAAGACATATTCTGTACTATAGATAAAAGTTGTTAGCATTTCTAATGCAAGCTTACATGTTCACACACTGGCGCAGATGCACCATATCACGCACACCGGTCGCTTCTCCAGCTCATCGCTCGGTCAACACTGACGCTGTTTGTAGCTGAAACACAAAGATTTCGAACCCGCAGACATGCCGCGTTGGTTTTCCCACGCTTTTGGGGCAGGAACTGGCTCGCATTCCTCACGGCTGCGACGTTGGAATCTGCCCAGCTTTGCGAGGGAATGTACACTTCGTCGCGACATCGTCCCCGACTTCTGAATAAGGTGCCCGCCACCATCGGTCGTTTACGGGAACGAAAACAATAACAATGACGATCCTTTTCGCCTCTATTTTTCTGTTTCAATCTACCAGTAAATCGAAGTCCTAGCTACGCAGCATACTCGCTGAAGTATTTTACGCTACCTTGCAATCGCTTTCGCCGCTGCAAAGAGATACATTTATACACTCCAAACAACAACGCTGCAAAAAAAAAAACATGTCACCTGAACAGTACTTATTGCGATTTGCTGTAGCGAACAATGTAGCGAACAATGATATAGTGTAGTTCACCGGGCACCGACAGTTCGCGCATATGTAAACGCCGCACATGTAGGTCCGGGCAGTGCGAAGATGAAATGGTGTATCAGGTGGCAACGCGTCATTTAGTTTAGGCATCCACCATTAATTGCGTAATTTTTTTTTTCACTTAAAGCCGTAAAGAAAGACATCGCCGCGATACACGCCGCAGTCCCTATGAACTGCCCGCGCTGGTGTCAACAAAAAAACACGTGCATGTAGGCGAGGGCGTCGTGGTGATCGTTTGCTTACCTTCAGGGTCCTCTCCTATCTCCGCTTCAACTTCCTGCCACATGGTAACCTTCCTTCTGCTGTCTTTATAGACCAGATTTTTTTACCCTCGCACGCAGGCTGCGGACGCGCGCCTACTCTCTACGCCAGTCGCCATCTGTCGGCGCGCGCGGCCCGAGGGACTGCGGGTCGCGCCGGCGCCGCGCATAGAACGCATGTTTACGTGTTCGCTTC
Source organism: Amblyomma mixtum (assembly GCF_055824585.1). Classification (NCBI taxonomy): domain Eukaryota; kingdom Metazoa; phylum Arthropoda; class Arachnida; order Ixodida; family Ixodidae; genus Amblyomma; species Amblyomma mixtum. The sequence goes on along the minus strand of NC_143021.1, from coordinate 68,756,530 downwards.
TGCCGTTTTGTGCTCCATCAGCTAACGTATGAGGGTGTGTGCTGTGCGTCACTACTCACATTTGCCCTCTTCCAGACAGTGCTGCGGTTATCTTGTGCGCAGTTACTCGTTAACGTGACATCCGAGGGTAGTCGACCAGGTAGTGTACCGACTGGAAACCGACACTTCGAAGCAGATTTCTGCGCTGTCGTGTCGTTTGTTGTCGCCTTTTATGTGCGATATCATCTATGATAATTTTATGCATCAGAATATAGATCTATTGATTTGACTCAGTGGAATAGTAACTGGATAGGCGAGCTGCAGACTGAAGGTTGTCCCGACGGAGCGCGTGTTTTGGATCACTAGTACGTGTTCGGCATCCTTGCGCTGAGCTTGCTCTTGTTCCCATTAAACACATTTCATGCACAGGATTGTAAGCACGACCGCTACCGAATCCAGCTGCTTTTTCCGCACACATGTCAGAGGTATTTGGGGGGTAAAGGTTTATCTATATTATCTTTCTGCTGTTGGTATCTACCTTAGCTTGGTTTGGTTTATTAAGGTTTTACGTTCCAAAGCGACTCAGGCTATGAGGGACGCCGTAGTGAAGGGCTCCGGAAATTTCGACCACCTGGGGTTCTTTAACGTGCACTGACATCGCACAGTACACGGGCCTCTAGAATTTCGCCTCCTTCGAAATTCGGCCGCCGCGGCCGGGATCGAACCCGCGTCTTTTGGGCCAGAGCAGAGAGCCGTAACCATTGAGCCACCGCAGCGGTGCGGTATCTACATTATTCATAGGAAAATATGCGCGATTTCATTACATTTTCCACACTTAGCCAAACGCCTACGCAACGCTCTCACACGCGGCGAGAGCTCCTGAATAACATAACGCGACTTCGGACCTCAGAATTAGTGAAAGCTGGATTAGCTGCTCATATCTATTCAAAGCTTTTATAAATTAAGCGAAAGTACGTTTTTATGCACAAGGTTGCATAAACCATGACAAAATTTGTTTTCTGTTGGCGCTGCGACTCAGTTGAGCTCACAGCGGTAATTTGTTGATAAACTGGCGCGGCGACAAGAAAGCCGTTTGTGGAAGTGGGGGGGGGGGGCTTTATGGCCGGCAGGAAGGAATAAGAGTGCATGGGAATTGGAACTGCATACTAGCCGCACACCTAATTCTTGATATTGAATAAAAAGTTTCTTTGCGGTGGAGCACCAAGACGGAATTCGATATAAGCACGAGCGCGTTCTAAGCGCCGGCACAATTAACCTGAATGTCAAACTAAATGTCATTAAAACGCGTCAATGTTATCGCTTTGATAACGTAAATACTTCCTGCAACACAGCCACGCAGCGGAAGTATGCTCGACAATGTTTTTTTAGCGCCCGAAGCGCGGCTATATGCAGGCGCGGCCGCGGAACTGCCGCAGCCCCGCAGTCCCCAAAGAAACGCCCGCACCGCGGCGCGCCAGTCGGTGCAAAATGGCCGCGCCCGGGAGAGGCTCAAAAATCTGGTCTATATGCGGCGTGCGAACAATCCCATAACGTCGGTCTCGTCTGCACAGCTGAGATAAGCTTGTCGTTGTACGCGATGCGTGCAGCTTTCGTCGCCATGCTGAACTGGCTAGCCGAGTCAAATGTTGCGGGCGGAAGTCAGGCGCGGTCGCACCCTGATTGGTCCGCGCTGACAGCTCACGTCGGCCGCTTCCGGCCAGCGGCTGACTGCCGGGCGCGAATATCTGGCCCGGCTTGACCGACGGCGTGCGGCCGCCCGGCGGCCTGCGTCCGGCCGCCGGCGGCCGGACGCCAGTTTTCTGCAAGAAAAACGCTCCATGTGGGTCGCCCTTAAAGCGCGTCGGAGCCGTTTCTTGCGGGGTAAAATTCAATTTTTGATGGCTCTTGATCAGCACTATGGATTCAGGCCTATCTAAGTAACCGATGTCAAGTCGTCAAAATAGAAAGTGCAGTATCAAATAGGCGTGAAGTTCTGTCGGGGTGCCACAGGGCTCCGTTTTAGGTTTGGTTTGGTTTGGTTTTGTGGGGTTTAACGTCCCAAAGCGACTAAGGCTATGAGAGACGCCGTAGTGAAGGGCTCCGGAAATTTCGACCACCTGGGGTTCTTTAACGTGCACTGACATCGCACAGTACACGGGCCTCTAGAATTTCTCCTCCAAAGAAATTCTAGCCGCCGCGGCCGGGATCGAACCCGCGTCTTTTGGGTCAGCAGCCGAGCACCATAGCCACTGAGCCACCGCGGCGGCCGTTTTAGGTCCGCTTTTGTTTTTATTGTATATAAATGATATTTCTGCTATCGTCGAATCGCCTGTCAGAATGAAACTTTTTGCCGATGATTGTTTAATTTACTCTCCTGTGGCTTCCCCGGCAGATCAGATGAACATAAATAGGTGTCTTCAGTCGTTAAACTCGTGGTGCCTGAAATGGGGTATGGAAATAAACTACCAAAAATCTAATTACATGCAAGTAACAAGGAAGCAGAATGTTATGATGTTTCGATACAGTATCGGTGAAAATTCCTTAGATGAAGTAAAGTGTCTCAAGTACTTGGGAGTGACATTAACAAATAATCTTGACTGGCGCACCCATATTGAAAATGTCTATTGAAAAGCCTACCAGAAGCTCTGTTTCCTGAGGAGGAAGTTGCCGAATGCGACTAGAGAAATTAAATTGATTGCGTACAAGACGTTCGTGCGGCCAATCATAGAGTACGCAAGTGTAGTGTGGAGTCCTCATCAAAAGGGTTTAAAACGAAAACTGGAAAGATTGCAAAGGATGTCAGCACGTTTTATATGCTCTAAATACCGCCGCACTGATTCCGTCACAGCAATGCTAAAAGAGTGTCAGTTAGAATCACTAGAAATAAGAAGAACAAAGCAGAAATTGAAACTTTTTTTTCTGATAATGAATGATAAAGTCAAAGTTAATAAACATCACTATGTTACACCTCCCCTGAAGCGTTGCCCTCGGAAAAATCACAGTAAGGTATTACAACCTATTATTACACGTACTGATGTCTATCGCTACTCCTTTTTTCCCGATGCTGTAGAAATTTGGAATCAACTACCAAGTGACGTTGTGGACCAAACAGATGTCGACAAATTTGTGATAGGTGTGAACACGTTCCTGGAAGATTGCTGTGCAAATCTGTAATTCTGTGCATTTGAGTCTTGTTTTTTGTTTTTCTTTTAGCGAAGAGAATTGCACTTGTGTCTGTACATGTTTCCCTCCCTGTAATGACCCTCATGCAGAGGGTTAACAGTATGAATAAATAAATAAATAAATAAATAAATAAATAAATAGGTAGGTGCCTGGTACGAACCTACCAACTAACTCAGTTATTGCAATGCTCGAACATCAGTCATCACTACAATGTAAGCAGGCAAAGGGACATACCACACAAATAGAAATAAGAAAGATAATCATATTCAGTGGCATAAGGAACGGTTTTCACATACAGCTTGACACAGTTGCATTGGGAGGTTGCTATGTTTTAAAAAAACCTAAGAAACAGTAAACAACGATATATTTGCATTCTCTGTAGTGCAATGCAAAATTGTAACAGCTAGCTGAAGTTGTGGTGTAAATGTTAGTCTATTAGTATGGTTAAACGCCACATGCACAACGATAATCTAGTTGATTTTGAGGTATCAATTTGCAGCTTTTACCACGATTTGTAGACTGCCTCAGGGGAGCCGAAAGGCGGGAAAACCTTCTGCGTTGAAGAAAAGATTTCTTCAAATTGCACTATGTGATTGAGGTAAATGATTTATTATAGCAGCCGTGAATGCTGTTGAAATGACTGGGAAGAAGGGGGATTCGGGTTTCACATTCCTTTATGCAGATGAGACTGATGTCGATGAACGAATGATCGTATCTGGGGCATACTTGTTTGAGCATCCGCCTCGCATGCGGGAGCCACGAGGTTCGAAGCCGAGCTGTCGCCGTTTACCCGCCGGCGATAAAATTCATGCGATTCTCTACTCGTGGAGATGACATATAATTACAGCGAAAGGCAACTTCATGGTTGCACTGCGAGATCAAAAAATTACACTGAAAGCTTTAATTTACATGCATTCCAATGGGCCGCACTCCCCGCAGTTAGCCGGAACCTGGCGATAGCGGCTCCATCGAATGCTCCTTACGTCACAGATCGATGTTTGTTCAAAAAATGTAACCATGTATGCGCTCTCTTGATAGAAAAGGTCTCAGTGTTGGCATTTGGGGGAAATTTAGAGCAGCGGAGAGTGTACTTGCCGCCTCTGCCGATGCTCGAGAAGCTGCAGGTTTGAGCTTGGGTAACACTGACGAGACAATATAACGCAACATGTTCTTTCATGCTCGTTTTTGCCTCGTTCTTAAACATTTTTCAGAAACTTTCAGAAAAATTAGGGACAGGGGTTTTTCCCGTTTGATGTTTAGAAAAGACTACTATATTCACTATTCACTACTAGATTCACTATTGCCGTACTGAATAATGCGCTCATAATATATAAAATGATAAAAAATTTCAACATCTGAAATATTTAGGAACTTTTATCTCTCGTGCAATCACCTACATTTATTTGACCTTTCCCCCACACAGGGAAACGCGCATGCGCTCTTCTACGAACCACACCACGTCAGAGACCTGGTTTGGAACTTTATCAAACGCTTTATCAAACGATCACTACTGCATGGGGCTAATCGACCTGAGCCTTTGCTGAGTTGCAGCACAAGTTGGTATACCTAGCGGCAAAGGAACAGTACCGGACAGCGCGAAGCTAAGCTAAAAAAGGGGAAGAGCAAAGGTGCTCCAATACCTTGAGTTACAGGCTGATTTCATTGAATAATCATGAAAAGAAAACAGTCAAAAGACGGAACACAGCGAAGAGACGAGGCACGCACACGACGAGTGGACTAACAACTGTGCTTTACTGAAGAAAACAGTCTCACAGCAAAAGGTGGCAGAGCATGCGCAGCTCAGTCATCGAAAAACTGCATTCTAAAGATAAGCCTTGCTCTAGCGCCGTTGCGAAAGGAAGATCAGTTCCTTCTGCATAAAGGAGGCAGAAGGATTGCTGATGCAATCATCACCTTGCATGCAAGAGAATTATTGCATCAGCAATTCTTCTATCAACGCCTTGCAGTTTTTTTATCACTGAGCTGCGCATACTCTGCCACCTTTTCCTGTGAGACTCTTTCCTTCAATAAAGCACAGTTGTTAGTCCAGTCGTCATGTGCGTGCCTCGTCTCTTCGCTGTCTTCCGTCTTTTGACTGTTTTTTTTTCATGAATATGTACCAACTCGCCCAGATTTCAGCTCTACTGCTACTTGATTGAATAGGAACTTTATTAAAGACATGAACCAACTTGCCCAACAACTCACCTTGTCAGAGGATGTACACAATAAGCTGGCAAGCTGTTGCAATCAGTGATTGTCTGCGAAAAAAAAAAAACCACTGCTGAAATCAGCAGGTCTTAGCAAAGTCCGTATGAGCAAAAGAAAGAGGATGAGAATGTGTGGCTTGTCTGGTTCTCGATATTATTAGGTTCGGTGAAGACTTCATTCCAAATTTGTGGTTAAATACGAAATATAAATTAAATCGAAGAAATTTGCGCTAGAACTGCAGGGTTGCTGTCGTGCGCGCGGTAGCGCACCGCGTGTGTGTAGCTCAGCAGCAGCGGAAGCCCTTTTGTCGGCTCAAACTGGCAAAAACCTGCTTTCTTGCGCATGCCTAGGCACTGTAGCACCCCTGAGCCACCGCGACGGGTCAGGAAGCCGCGGCCGAAGAGCGAGCGCTAGGTCAGACAGCCATACAGTTGTGGGATCGTTGTACGTAAGGAGATTGAGAAGAAAACGGCCCGCGGGCAACGGGAATGCCCCGAGTTGAAAGCACGCCGTCCGCGAGCGACATGGAGGAAAGAAACCAAGGTATTTTCATGGCGAGCGAGATCAAGCTGAGTCGCCATCCCCCCGCAGCCCGCCAACGGGTTCGTACTTTGTTACTGACTGATATGTCATTACGACTTTTTCCTCGGCTGATATGTAATTCAGACTTTTTGTGGACTGACAGATGATTGACTTCTTGGACTGATTGTGATTATAGAGACAGTTTTGGACTGATATGTGCCTGTTTGGAACTCGTACAGGATGTGATAGTAAATAGTAGCTAACTTTCTTTTGTTGTCTCAGAAATGACTTCATTGTTTAACAGAGAGTACAACTTTCCGGCGCTGACCTAGTGTAACTTCACGACGGAGGGACTTCGTCGCCAAGGGGGAGGCAGGATGCGAGATATGAGCACCTGTGACTGCTCCCAACAGGTAGCAGCACCTACTTGACTCGCGTCCTCGTGCTTTGTTTGCTGCACGACAGGTGGCAGCCCTGCCTTGCTGGTGTTAAAGCCCCTAAATAAACTAAAAGTAGCGACATCTCCTCCCTCCTCCTCCTATGCCAGCGCTCCTCCTCTCGGCTTCTCCCGGGCGCCGACGGTGGCGGCACCTAGGCCGGGAGCAGCTAGCAGACGCTCCCAACCGTCGCCTTTTGGCGCCCGGCAGACCGCGCGGCCAAATGAACTTTGTGTTGCGTTTTCTGACTTGGCTTCGGTCAAAATGACATCATGAAATGAGAGATTGAAAAATCAGTTACTTTAATAGCTGCCCAGACCAACGTTGGATTGCTTTATAGAAACTTCTTGTTCTTCGATCGCTTTGACTGCGGAGCACACGTTGGAAGTGGCGCGCGCGAGCGAGTTCGCGGCACTAGAGTGACTACCATCGCTCGACGAGTGGCTTTCTAGTCGCTCGCGCTTTTGCGAGCAGCGGAGCGCGCGCCCGCATGATTTTTGTTGCATTTTCTGCCTCCGATTCGGCCGCATTGAGATTGTGGCGTGGGAGATACAAGGCACGAAAAAAAATATAGAGCGCGACCTTTCATAACAGAAAAAAGAATACACAAGTGTTAATACGTCACCACTCCGTATTAAAAGCCATGAGGAGCTTTTCCAATGTGGAATTTTGGAAATGGTCTGGATCATTGCGCGCGCCCCTGCGTTCGTGATTCATTTGACACTACCTATCCACGTTACATAGCTCCACGCAGCGTGATTTTCGCAGGCATTCGCGGCAGCGACGACGGCCTCAACCCAAAATGTCTGAAACTATGTTTTACAGAGGTCCTTGCTTGTATTCTCAAGTATTATCCACGCAGATATCGCGTATTCAAGCGACAGGTGCGTTAATGTGCCTAGGAACAGTAACGCCCGATTTCGGTTTAGAACCCTGCTTGAAAAATACGTTCAGCAATGCGCGCAACAAAGCAGCATGAGCAGCAGGAGCTTCAACAGCAAGTACCACACCTTTGGTGTCGAGTTCGTGAGCGAAGGATTGCAGCTGTAACAAAACAAATACGGCTAGCGATGCGTTCAACATGAAAGCTAGACCTGCACCGCGAGCAGCCTGAGCAGAGTAGGCTCAAACCGCGAGTACCACCCCTTTAGTATCGAGTTCGTGAGCCCAGGAGTCCAGCTGCAGCAACACAAATACGGCAAGCAATGCGCGCAACATCAAGCCTGGACCTGCCTAGCGAGCAACGTAAACGGCGGGGCTCAAACAACATGCGAACGAGCCCGACTGAAACCAAGCCGACACGCCGCGCAATGCGAGCAACATTAAACCTGCACTTCAGCACGGCTTTCGTACCTGCTAGCGAACGAGTCTATTTAAAATCATGCCAAACGGCATTTAGTGCGAAGAAAGACTGCCGCCGCTGGCGCTTCACACCAAATCATCTGAAAAAACACGACTGAAAAGTGAAAAACGACCACTTATCTCACAAAGACGCGGATCCACAACATTATCGAAGTTTGCCCGGCCGATCCTGCGCTGTCAAACCTTTCGGCGAGCCGCGTTGCTTTTTCTGGAAGGAATTACAAAAAATCTTTTGCCACTGCCACCTCGGTTGTTTCATCTATACGCGCAACAGAAGCTCGGCATCGCCGCAACACGTAGACGCCGTCAAAGATAAAAAAAAAAAAAAAACGCTTCCCGCCAAAACTGTTGCGCAGAAAGAAAATGAAGCGCGACTCCCGGCCCCGGCAATGGCGGCGGCGTCTGCTGCGGAGCCAAAAAGCGCGCGCTAACACGTGACTACGGCGCCTCGGCCAATGGGAGGCTCGATTCTCCGGCGGCGCGCCAGGAGAGGAGGAGTGTCGGAAAGTTCAAAGCTTTTCGCTACTTTTGTTTCATTGAGGGGCTTTAGCTGATGTGGTGCTTGCAGGAGGGAAAAAACTTTTCCTTCCTCCATGGTGTAGTGTGTCGCTACGTTGTTCGCAGTGTTCTGCCGACGCCTTGTTTGACGTGTTGTGTGTGTGCGCGCTGCCGCGCCTATATGTCATTAAATATGTTTCTATCTTTAATGAGTCGCCCTTGATTCTTCGCACTCGCCCCGAGCCTCACAATAGACGCTCGCTCAGCGCGCGTCGTGGACAGAGACGTTTCACCAAAGGCGTTTTCCAACGCTGCAGACTGGAGCATGAGACGTTTCTCAAAGTTGCTGTCCAGCGGCGCTCTAGGAGTGCTAATAGTGTGTTGGTTCAATAGAAGTCGTTGAAGCAGGAGCGGTCGGCTTGTACAACACCACCAAGAAACTACGAGCTGCATCCGGTCTCCATTGCACACGCGTGTATTCGTCTGTCCCTGTTATCCGAGCCGTTGGCCTCCGCCGCTGGCCTGCGCTTTCATTTCGAAAACTGTGTAAAGGTCGCCTCAAAAAGAGATGACTTACATTTCGTTCCGAAAGACTCCGGAAGAAAGGGCATCGCCATAAGTCTATAGATGGTATATAGACTGACCATAAACCTAGGTGTATCAGACTTTCAGTAGACATTTCTCTAAAGACTGTCTATAGACAAGTCTACTAAAAGTGTATGGCCATAAATCTATATTTTTCTATAGACTAGTTTGTAGGATTTGTCTACAGGAAGTGTACAGACTTTATAGTAAAGTGTACAGAAATTCTAAGCACTGTTTAAAGACATTTTTGTAAGGGATGCAGGCAACCACAGTGCGCAACTAGATGGCGGTCGCTTCGCGTGGCGCCCACATGAGCGAGACAGTCTGGCGAATCCAATAATGACCCCATCAAGGCGTACCTGAGGGGACTTTTGTCAGCGCCCTTCAACACGCCTATTAAACAAGTGGGGTGGGCTGCCGTCTCCCCATCTCCTTTTGTACAGCTTCTTTAGGGCCCACGAGCGCCCCTCAGGTAGAGATTTTAGTTTCGAATATAGTGAACTAGTCGAACCCTGCATAAGTATGGCGGCCGAGGGGGCGGTTAAATCTGATAGTGAATAGGGTATATAATTCACTCCTGTGCCTCTTCGTGAATGGCCAGCGGCACTTTGGTACCAGTGCTGACGAAATGGTGGCTGCGAACTCTGACGTCACAGGGGGCAAATAATAAAAGGAATAAAGATTGAATCATCATAACGACGCCCACCAATTCCACTCCTGAATCAATATTTGAAGTGCAATGGCCTGCGTACTCTACGTCACTTCTTGCTCTGCCGATTTTTCTTTGCGCAGTTTTCATGATGCATTCGATCTCCATGCAGCAATCAGCCTCACGGATTGGTTCAACTGATTGGTTTAACTGATGATACCGGTTGGTATAACTCTTATTAGGATTTTACACAAGCAGTTCGCTTACTGCACTGTCGTTTAACAGTACGCTTTGCGGGGCTACTTGTTGATGCATTGTATTCTTGAATCAGTAATTCAGCGTACCTTCATTATTTTTAAATGCAACACGTGTCTGCTTCAATAAATATACTTGGAGTCAGGGATCCCCCCCCCCCCCCCCCCCTGCTAAGTTCTTTCTGCCTCCTTGTCTTAAAATGTAGCGCTAGATTACTTTGTCAAGAATACTCCCGCTTAACCTGCGCGCAGTGAAGTTATATTATCCTAGTAAATTCCTGCCTTGCCTTGCTCATGCCAAAAATATACGCACGTGAAATTAAGCACGATGCAAAAATAGTTTTTTTTTCGACACGTCTTCTTTTTAAATGTGAGGTGCAAGGAAGATGCTTATATAAGATTTATTTCTTACCTTTCAACACCATTACGCGACTATTTTGCTGTTCTAGATTTCTTAACTATACTCCGAATTCTCAGCCATAACTCGGCAAAGTTAACTGGTTTTTACCACTTTGAACAAATTGCCATAGTTCGTACAAAGAGCCGGCAGCTTCAAAAGCACAATATCTCTTAGCAAAAACTAATACGTTTGGAATATACAGTGAGCTATTTAAATTGTATTTTAAACATATTTTCTATCAATGAATGCACTAAAAATATGTAGGAAACACGTTCCTGAAATTTCATGCTTGGTATTTGAAATATATTCTTAAAATATGCCAAAAATACCTAACTTAAAGCATACTTCGAGCACTTTTCAAATACGTGAAAAAATATCTATGCAGTGTTGGCATCTTGTCAATGTATTAAACGTGTACTTTCGTAAATATGAAATTAATTCATCCGAAGTATACTTCAATTGTAACAAACGGGCAGTCCTTTTAAACGTATTTGCTGCCTACTTCTAGCTGCCGCTGAATAGTCGAGTACTCGAAATCGCGTTTCGAGAAATGGCATTTGCGTGTTGTTAATGTATTTGAAGTGTACAGTCTTTGTCAAAAGTTTAGAGCCCAGGGGGTTTGCTTCTAAGCCTTGTAGTGGGACTCCTGATGCATTCGTGGCAGCCCTACCCATTGGAGGAGGTAGGACCAGAAATCATCTTATCTTCAGAAAATTTGGAGCGCTAAAGATGCATTACGAACCACACAGTGTGGCTCAGAAGCAGACCCCCTGGGCTCGAAACTTTTGACAAAGGCTGTACTTCCGTAAATACGCAATTAATTCGCCCAAAGAATACTTAAATTCTAGTAAATTGGCAGTCGGCCTTATCATATTTGCAGCACACTTCAAGCTGCCGTAAAAAAACCAAATTCTCGAAATCGAGTCTCGGGAAATCGCATTTTGGTGTTTTCAATGTATTTAAAGTGTACTTTCGTAAATACGCAATTAATCCGTCCAAGTATATGTAAATTCTGACAAATTGGCAGTCCGCGTAAACATACTTGCATTACACTTCAAGCTACCATGAAACAATCGAGGGCTCGAAATGGCGTTTCAGGGAACAGTGAAAAACTCTCCCTTACCTGTCGTCCTTCCGTTTATGGTAACCTCTAGCAGGAAGGTAATCACCACTTATTTGCACTATATGCGGAGAACGTGATAGCACTATACCGGCAAAGGCGCCTTGGGTACTTCCGCGCCCGAATACGCCAGCGAAATGGACTACGACAGGCAAGGCCGACCGGCTCCCTTAGACGCCCGTGTATCTGTTGGTTGACACTTCGACTCCTGACCTATTCCTGACACAAGTTTCGACTAGCAGTTCGGTTCTAGATCGCTCCCAGATTCGAAGGCGACCAGTAGGGTACTTCTGGGATAATTTGGGGGCCCATAGTCTTTGCGCAAAAAACACCTCACCGGGCAAGATAGTGCGTCGCTATCGGTGGTTATATATAGGCAAGCCAAGTATGGCGCTTGTCAGACCATTTTTGTTCACTGCGGAACTTTCGTCATGATTTCCTATGTAGTTATCTTTGCCGCTCTTCCGTCACGTGACCATACAATCTATGCACCTCTTCATTGATAACGTCCCTTGTATAATTTGTTCTGCAGTTGAAGCATTAACCCTTCTCATTCTGCGAAGCCGACCAGTAGACCTTTTTTAAGCCGAATGTTTGTAATGCGTTAAATGTATATTTTTAGTGTATTTCTAATGTATTTAAGGTATATATTTTTAATGCATTATAAATATGCTAAGCGGGCAAAAATGTACTTTTCACGTATTTCAATGAACGTTCAGAATATTATTCCTAGTATACTTAGAAAGTATGCGTATTGTAGTTTAAGCATAGAGAAAAAAAATGCAAATAAATATGAAATCAATACAATATGTTTGAGATGTATTTTAAGCACATTTTTCGCTAAGAGATATAAGGGCAAATATAGTGACTATATAAGGGCAGATATAGTGGGTTCGGCGAGGCGGCGGGGATCATGTCGCTAACTCAAAGATTCCTGCTTACTGTTCAGGTTGCCCTGTTCGCCACAGCCGGTGCGTCGACGATTTCAAGCACGTGTCGCCACTTAGGACCGGATTACAGCAAAGATGGCTCCGTCGGTGAAAGCTGCCCTTTACTGGACGCGGACTTTCTACCTGACATGCGCAGTGTTACACTTCAGGATCTTCCCGTATCAGTGACGTCTCTGGCACGAGCTATAAAAGACTGTCCTCAGCGATACTTTACCAGTGGGCTCGGCGAGGCGGCGGGGCTCATGTCGCTAACTCAGAGTCCTGCTCACTGTCCAGGTTAGTAGTGTTTGTTCGTACAGAAGTGACGAAAGGTGTCTTGTCGTTATGCCGAGCCCACATATGGTTTTGACCATTGCGTATGAGTGCCGCCGCGGTGGCTCAGTGGCTATGGTGCTCGGCTGCTCACCCAAAAGACGCGGGTTCGATCCCGACCGCGGCGGCTATAGTTTCTTTGGAGGAGAAATTCTAGAGGCCCGTGTACTGTGCGATGTCAGTGCACGTTAAAGAACCCCAGGTGGTCGAAATTTCCGGAGCCCTTCACTACGGCGTCTCTCATAGCCTTAGTCGCTTTGGGATGTTAAAACCCACAAAACCAAACCAAAACCAAACCATTGCGTATGAGTGTTTCTGTACATCGATGCTACTGCTCTGCGGAGACGTTGAGCAAAACCCTGGTCCAGATCCTTCTGTCGCGGAATTGCTTCAGCAACTTGTTGATGGGCAGCAAGCTATACGCAGTGACTTGGCCAATGTTATCAGTAGGCTAGATCAGACAGAAAAAAACTCTTGCCAACTTCGGCCTTCGTGTGAACGAACTTGAGGAAAGCGTGAAAATAATAGCCGCAAAGACGAAGGAAATAGATCGCCTACATGAAAGCTTAGCAGAAGTCCAGGAATCATTAAAATCGCAGAGTGCAAGGTTAGTTGATCAAGAGGATAAAAGTCGCAAAAGCAATTTGATTGTGTTTGACATTAAAAAAGAAGAAAACGAGACCGAAGAAATATTGCGCCGAAAAGTGACCGATGAAGTTTTCTACGATAAACTTGGACTTACGTGCTCTTCTGTTGCCCGCATTACAGGTTAGGTCGCCGAGGTTCGAATTCACCAGTTATCTTATACTTCCAGGATTACCTTGAAAAACAACAGGTTTGGAGCAATGTTGGAAAGCTAAAAGGGTCCGGAGTGTCTATCCAAAACAACTGTACAGCGGAGACAGTTAAAAGGCGTAAATTACTTTGGCTGAGTGCAAAAAATGAAGGTGATAGTGTCAGGAAGGTTTCCCTTTTGCATGACAAACTGCGAATTGATAACACCTACCACGTTTGGGACGATGCATCTAATACAGGTGTTCCTGCGCCTATCAAAGGAGGCGAGACTTCTTATAGATAGCGGTTGCAGGCCCAAGCAGATGATCTGCGCGTGTTGTCCCTTAACGCCAGAAGTATTAAGAGCAAAACTGACGAGCTTGAACTACTGCTACTTTCTTATGACCCAGACGTTCTTGTTCTTTCAGAAACATGGTTGCATGATAAAATAAGTAATGAAAAGATTATTCCCCCTAGCTATCAAATCTTTAGAAGGGATCGTGGTTCAAGGGGCGGGGGTGTCGCAGTAATTATGAAGTCCTTTTTGCAGGTCACTGTCCTTGACCAAATTCCTGATCATGAGAGTCTGTTTCTAAATGTGTCGTGTTCGGGTTTGACCTTTTTATTATGGGCAGTTTACCGCGCTCCTGGCACAGAAATAGCATTTCTTGACAGCTTATATGATCACCTGCTAGCCAAGCGTGAAAATAATGTGATTATGACGGGGGATTTCAGTCTACCAGGCTTGGACTTGGAGAGTTTAGCTTACGGGACCTGTGCTTCTAGTGATGTAATTTTGGACGTTATGTTAGCCTTAAACCTTAACGAAATTGTGCGTACACGTAAAAATGCTTTGTTGGATTTGTTTTTTGTCAGTGATTTGTCCTCTAAAGGTGAAATGACAGTTGAACCTGGCATTTCGGATCACCATATGTTGTTTTTTTCTTGTCCTACTGATCACGTTAAAAGTACCCGTAATTTGTCTGTTGCATATGTCCATGATTTTGATCGCCCTGACGACACTTCTATTATTGATTATTTGGTTGATGTGTTGTTGTGTACCAACGAAGGTGACACTTATAGCTTATGGGAACGCCTCACGAAGGGCATTGCATTTTCTACTACAAATTTTGTACCTCGGCCTTTTTTGTACCTGTCGTGATATTATTCATATGAAGCGTAGACTTAAACGTCTTAGGCGACATCACTCCTCATCTTCTCAGTATTTGCAGAAATTAAAACATGAATTAGGCCAGGCATTGTCTACATCAAAATCTATGCCGCAGGTTAAAACTAACGCCTACCGTTCATCATTCTTTCCTCGAACCACAGCTGAGTGGAACGCCTTACCCTATGAAGTAGCTGACATGCCCTCAGTTGAATCTTTTGTTACAGCCGTGTCATCTTATCTATGATGCTGCAAGTATTTCTTTACAACGCTTCTTGCTTTGCCGTCCGCCTTTCAAAGTGTATTCCTTCTTTCTTTTTTTGTGTGTTTTTTGATTGTGCCCATTCCTTCATGGCTGATTGTCAATAGCATGTTTTCTTTCTCTGCCGCTGTTAAACTCACTTTAGCAATTGTTCAAGAACAATGTATCCACTCCTGCTTTGACTGCCAAGAGGCAGTTGGCAGTATTTGATAAATAATAATAATAATAATAATAATAATAATAATAATAATAATTACTCTAAGGTCACCCTTCCTTCGTTCATAAAAACAGATCCGCGCAAATTTTGGCGATACCTTGGTAAACAAGAGGAAACCTTCAAAGAAATTAGAACTGAGGATGGGAGCCTCGTCACTGATGTGAAGGAAATAGCTAAACTCTTTAACAGGTACTTTCAAAGTGTTTTCGGGAACCCTTCAGTATGGTTGTTGATGCACCCAAACAATCCATCGATCCTAACGAAGTTCCCGTTATTTCCAGAGAAGGGGTTCTCTCTTTGCTGCGAAAAATAAATATTCGGATGGGCCATGGTCTAGACGACATTCCAAATCCATTTTTAAAGCTTTACGCGCTCTAGATCACGAAGCATTTGGCTAAACTATTCACTTTATCTCTACAAACCAGTGAGTTGCCAGAAGATTGGAAGAAGGCTCGTGTTGTGCCGATTCATAAAAAACGTGACAAGTTACTCGTGACTAATTACCGACCAGTGTCAATTATATCTGCATCCTGTAGGTTTCTCGAGCACATCGTGACCCACTTTATAATTGACTTTTTAAATGAAAGAAATATTCTGTCACCTTTTCAGCATGGATTCAGGAAGGGAATGTCGACCATCTCTCAACTAGTTACAACTATTGATGATTTTCTTAGAGTGCTGGACAACTCGGGACAGATCGATGTTCTTTTTTTGGATATGGCGAAAGCTTTTGATAAGGTACCACATGCAAAGTTCCTTTATAAACTGCAGTTACTTGGTATTCCGTTGTATCTTGTTGAATGGATCAGAGCATACTTAAGCGGCAGAACTCAGTGTGTTGATGTGAATGGTACTATTTCTGAACCGCTTCCTGTTACTTCTGGTGTACCTCAGGGCAGTGTGTTAGGACCTTTGCTGTTTTTAATATTGCCGCCAGGTGTCCCCGGGCGGCGCCGAAAGGACGAAGAAGTGTGGAACTCGCGTGCTCTCGGAGCTGAGACTCTGCTTCTCTGTTTGCGGCCTGTGCCTAGCCTGTGTGATTAAGGACCCATCTGTGACATTTGTGGTGGAGGTGCTGGGTACATCGCCCTGGAATATGTCGCACACCCCTCCTAACACCGAGGACCACCCCAGACCTCTCCCTACCGACACGCCAGTGCATCGGGTCAGTCGCGGCAATCTAGGACTGCCCCCTGAGCAGGGGCTGTTGGAGACTACCTCGACACCTGGCCGGCTGCCTCCTGAGCTCAGGCCATTTGACACTACCTCGGCGCCTGCCCCTCAACCAGTCATGCAAGGCGCCGCGTACTACACCCTCCACAACCCACGGCTACCAAAATCCTTTCACGGGACTCAGCTGGAGGACGTGGAAGATTGGCTCCTCCAGTTTGAACGTGTCGCCACATTTAACCAGTGGGATGACGCCGCCAAACTGAGGAACGTTTTCTTCAGCTTGGAGGACGGTGCTCGGACGTGGTACGAAAACCGTGAGGACGCTCTTTTGTCATGGCATGAGTTCCGACGTCAACTGCTCGCCGCGTATGTCAGCGCTTATCGTCGGGAGCGAGCTGAACGCGCCCTGCAGTCCCGCATGCAGATGCCCAATGAAACGGTTACCATGTACGTCGAAGACATGACGCGTCTCTTCCGACGGGCTGACCCAGCCATGTCGGAAGCCAAAAAGCTGCGCCACCTAATGCGTGGTGTGAAAGAACAGCTTTTCGCCGGCCTCGTGCGCAGCCCCGCAAGCACTGTTGCCGAGTTTCTAGCAGAGGCTATCACGATGGAGCAGGTTCTCCGGCAGCGTTCCACCGCGTACGACCGGCCCGTCCTTGCTGCTTGTGTTACGGAGCCTCTCCCGGCGTTCAACACCAATACCGACTTCCTCCGTGACGTGATCCGCACTGTCGTCCGCGAGGAGCTGCAGAAGATCTGTGGTACGTCGCAGACCACGGCCAGCTCCTTTATGGGCGTTATCCGCGACGAGGTGCAGCAGGCTATCAGGCCACAGTTGCTACGCGGCGAACCACAGCCAGTACAGCCAGATTACTACCGCCCGACGTACGCTGAAGCTCTGCGACGCCCTGCCCCGAATCCAGCGGCATTTACACAGCCTATCGAGACGGACTACTGCCGCCCGCCGTATGCTGACGCTTTACGACGCCCTGCCCCAAATGCAACGGCGTTTGTTCAAGCCAATAACGACGTCCCGCTACCCTCGGTGCAGCCAGTGCAGCACATCCCGAGTGACCGACGATCCCTGCGCAGAGCGGACGTCTGGCGTGGCCCAGACC
The DNA here is from genome assembly GCF_055824585.1 of Amblyomma mixtum. Taxonomy (NCBI): domain Eukaryota; kingdom Metazoa; phylum Arthropoda; class Arachnida; order Ixodida; family Ixodidae; genus Amblyomma; species Amblyomma mixtum. Next base: position 68,739,356 of record NC_143021.1, on the reverse strand, counting down.
GACGACGTTTGTGTTTCCATTGTGGGGAGCTCGGTCACCTGTTCATATAAATGATTTAATAGATACCATTCCTCCGTCTATGTCAATAAGCTTGTTCGCGGATGACTGCGGTGTATATAAAGAAATAGCCTCAATAGCAGATCATCAATTGCTTCAAGATTCCTTGCTCAAAATATTGTCACGTAGTGGTGACTGCAGTCCGGCGGACAGGAAAACAGCGAGGATGTCTTCGAAACGAAACTCTTAATTTGGCCTGACTTGCGCCCGAAAAGAATGAATCACTCGGCGGCGGCGTAGCAACAAGCGTGCTCGGCGGTCGTCGAACAGAATGACCGCCGCTGTCGGCCGTGCTCTTTTTAAAGCTGATAGCGAACCTTCGAGATAAAGCTTTAGAAGTTACTAGAACATTCTGGCGCAAACTAGAATCGGCTCCGTCCGGATGCGATCAATCGAGATAATTCTAGGCGCGTCTTGCGTCACAAACGAAGCGATGAAGCGGCGTGCCGGCAGCCGTGAAGCATGAACAAATAAACACAACAAACAAACGCTACAAAGATTCGCGGCATTGCTCACCTCTCAAAGAAGCATCGACTCGATGCTTTAGAACATAATGCGGCCATCAACAATCAAAAACGGATTGTGCAAAAATAAACACCGAATGTGGAAACACGGCGTCCTTTAGCGTGCACGATAGGGCTTTAGGCGTACGACATGGACTACTTCGGGTCGTACGCGGCGTCGCTGGGATGCAGTCATTTGGTCAGGGACGACTTCGTAGTCCAATTCACCAAACCGACGAAGAACCTTGTACGGGCCGAAAGAGCGTCGCAAAAGCTTTTCGCTCAATCCTCGGCGGCGAATGGGCTTCCAAACCCAGACTCGGTCTCCTGGCTCAGTGTATTCCGCGTTGCCTCTTCGTAGGTTTTAGCGTGTGGCGTCGGTGCGCTGCTGGTCTTTGATCCTTAATCGGGCAAGTCTTCGGGCTTCTTCTGCGCGTTGTAGGTAGGCTGCGACGTCGACATTATCTTCCTCGGTAACGTTCGGCAGCATGGCATCCAGCGTGGTCGTGGCCTCTCTGCCATGGACGAGCCTAAAAGGCGTCATCTGGGTGGTCTCCTGCACTGCAGTGTTGTAGGCGAAGACTACGTAAGGCAAGATGACGTCCCAGGTCTTGTGTTCGGCATCGACATACATGGCGAGCATATCGGCGGTGGTTTTGTTCAGGCGCTCGGTCAGTCCGTTGGTCTGCGGCTGGTATGCAGTTCTCCGGTGGCTGGTTTGGCTGTAATGGAGGATGGCTTGCGTCAGTTCCGCCGTGAATGCTGTTCCTCTGTCAGTGACGAGCACATCGGGAGCGCCGTGTCGCAGAAGAATGTTCTCCACGAAAAATTTGGCGACTTCTGCTGCGGTTCCGTTCGGTAAGGCTTTTGCCTCGGCGTAGCGGGTCAGGTAGTCGGTCGCTATAATGATCCACTTATTTCCAGATGTTGATTTCGGGAACGGGCCAAGCAAGTCCATGCCGATCTGTTGAAAGGGACTTGAGGGGGGATCAATGGGGTTCAGAAATCCTGCTGGTCGGGTTGGAGGGGTCTTTCGTCGCTGACAATCTCGGCAGGCTTTCACATAATGTGCGACATCGGCACACAGTCGGGGCCAGTAATACTTGTCTTGAATGCGGCGCAGGGTGCGAGGAAACCCGAGATGTCCAGCTGTCGGCTCGTCGTGTGAGGCCTGAAGAACTTCTCCGCGCAGACTTACAGGTACAACAAGGAGGTAGGCTGTCTTGTTCGCTGCAAAGTTCTTATTCACGAGGAGATCGTTCTGTAAACAGAATGAAGACAATCCTCGCTTCAACGAGGCGGGGGGTGAAGAAACCCTACCTTCCAAGTATTCGATGAGGCATTTTATGTCGGGGTGCGCGCGTTGCTCTTGTACAAAAGAGCTGGAGCTGATGGTTCCCAGGAAGGCGTCCTCATCGTCGTCCGGCGGCGGTGCATCTACAGGGGCTCGTGACAGGCAGTCGGCGTCAGAGTGCTTTCGTCCGGACTTGTAAACGACGGTGACATCAAACTCCTGGAGCCGTAGGCTACATCAAGCGAGGCGGCCGGAGGGGTCCTTCAAACTGGCGAGCCAGCACAGTGCGTGGTGATCGCTGACCACCTTGAACGGTCGTGCGTACAGGTAGGGGCGCAATTTCGACGTAGCCCAGATGATGGCAAGGCACTCCTTCTAAGTTATCGAATAATTAGCTTCGGCTTTGGACAGGGAACGGCTAGCGTACGCGATGACCTTCTCCACTCCGTCAATTTTCTGAACGAGGATAGCGCTTAGGCCCACACTACTTGCGTCGGTATGAATTTCAGTCTCGGCGTTTTCATCAAAGTGCGCAAGGATCGATGGGGTCTGTAAACGGCGCTGAAGTTCCTTGAAGGCGCTTCCCATTTAAATGGCACATCTGCCTTTGTCAGGTGGGTCAGTGGCTCGGCGATGCGCGAAAAGTTCTTGACAGATCGCCGGTTGTACGCGCACAGTCCGAGGAATCTGCGCACAGCTTTCTTATCGGCCGGTGGCGGAAATATTGCGATAGCAGCTGTTTTCTGCGAGTCTGGGCGTACTCTCAACTTGGTAACAATGTGGCCTAGAAACAGCAGCTCTTCATAAGCAGAGTGGCGCTGCTCTGCTTTCAAGGTTAGCCCGGACGATTTGGTTGCGTCTAGTACTGTTCGAAGCCTTTTCAGGTGCTCCTCAAAGCTCGAGGCGAAGACAACGACGTCATCTAAATATAGCAGACAAATCTGCCACTTCAGGCCTGCCAGCACTGTATCCATTACTCGTTGAAATGTCGCTGGTGCGGAACATAGACCAAACGGCATCACCTTGAACTCGAAGAGGCCATCTGGAGTGATGAATGCGGTATTCTCGCGATCTCTTTCATCGACCTCAATTTGCCAGTAGCCGCTCTTGAGGTCCATCGATGAGAAATATCTGGCATTGCAGAGCCGGTCCAGCGTGTCGTCGGTCCGAGGGAGGGGGTAGACGTCCTTCTTTGTGATGTGGTTCAAGCGCCGGTAATCAACGCAGAATCAAAGTGCACCATCTTTCTCACTAGAACAACAGGTGCCGCCCAGGGGCTATTTGCAGGCTGAATAACGTCGTCGCGCAGCATTTCTTCCACTTGGTCCCGGATGGCTTGTCGTTCTCGCGGCGACACTCGGTAGGGGCTCTGGCGGAGAGGTCGGGCGTGCTGGTCGGTTATAATGCGATGCTTGGCAATCGGCGTTTGTCGGACTTTCGGCGATGACGAGAAGCACTAGCTGTAGCTTCGAAGGAGATTGCGGATCTGGTCTTGTCTGTTCCGGGGCAGGGCTGGATTTATGTCGAAAGTGGGCGAGTTCTCTTGGTCAGGCGAATCTGCGGATGGGTCGGAGAGGGCGAAGAAGTCTCGTACGTCGGATATTTTGTCGAGGAAAGAAATCCTCGTTCCTTTTTTAATGTGCCGGTATTCTTCGCTAAAGTTAGTCAGCAGTACTTCGGCTTGGCCTTTGCGGAAATGTGCGATGCCTCTTGCGATGCCGATTCCTCGGTCGAGAAGCAACTGCATGTTCCCCTCGATAATAGCTTCAGTGTCACTGGCTTCCGTGGCGCTTCACACGGTGACGATGACGCTTGAGCGGGGTGGGACACTAATTTGGTCCTCAAGGGCACTAAGCGCAACGTGATGTTCCGGAGTTCTGATCGACGGAATGGCCTCGTCCGTGGAAAGTGTGATCATCTTGGATCGCAGGTCGATGATCGCTTGATGCTCATTAAGGAAATCCATGCCCAAGATCACTTCGCGGAACATTGCCGTAGCACTACGAAGGTCGCGGGATAGGAATGTCCCTTGAGAGTCACTCGCGCTGTGCATCGTCCTGATGGCGTGATGTGGTGGCCCCCTGCGGTGCGAATTTGTGGGCCGTCCGAAGAGGTCGTTACTTTCCTCAGTTGCGAAGCGAATGGTCCGCTCATCACCGAATAATCGGCTCCTGTGTCGACTAGAGCGGTGACTTTCCGGCCGTCGATAACCACTTCTAAGTCGTCCTGGCTCTAGCGTTGCGCGTCGTCTTCGGCGTCGGGTCACGGCTTCGTCGGATATGTGAATTGTGGGTGGGGCGTGTGGTCGAAGCTTTTCCTGATGACGACGTCGTTTTGAAAGTGGTTCGCGTTGTGGCCGAGGTTGTCGTTGTATGCGGCGTCGGCGTAGTGGGTGCGTCATCTTCATACGGTGTGGTCGCTGGAGGATCTTCGTCGTTTCCTCGGCAAGCAACTTGACCTCCACAGGTTGCTTTGTTTAGTTTCCCCTACGTGGGCTAGGGGACCTTCCTCGGACAGCCGCGGCGTAGCTGGGGCCCGGTGATGCAAAACGTGCGGTGGACGGCGACGGCGAGCGGGAAAGACGGCTTGTTGACGCGTACTCCCCTCTGTGCAGGTAGTCGTCGATTTCCCGTAGTCGCTGGCCGGGGAATGGTCGTGGGGCGTCGATAGCGAAAGCACGCAGGCCGATGCGTCTGTACGGGCAGTGGCGGAGTAGTCGAGTGCGATTTGAAGGTTATCACATTTATTCCGGCTGAAACGAATTAAGGAGTATTTCCTGGCGTGACGGTGACTTAGTCCGCAACAGACATGACAGTGCATGTTAGAGGAATCCTTGAGCTAGCTAAGCCCATGTATTTGCTGCAGCGTTCTTGCGATGGTGGGCTCGGTGGCTGTGCAACCGCACAGTCTAACCCTTTCGCCTTCATCATGCAGATTTTTCTGTTCATCGTTCGCGTGGCCATCCCCGCCCTGCTGTCTGCGCGCCCTGGAACCGCAGTGTTTTCCGCGCATGCCGATGCCAGCAACAACAACAGCCCCTGCTGCAACACCGCAGCCATCATCTCTCCATTTCCCGGACCGCCCCTCGGGCAGCACTGGACACTACCTTACCCCTGGCAAGCGGAACTGCGAGCGACATCAACAGCGGAAGCTATAAAGGAGCAACGCCCGTCCGCGCCACTCTGTGGGCTCGGTGGTTGTGCAACCGCACAGTCTAACCCTTTCGCCTTCATCATGCAGATTTTTCTGTTCATCGTTCGCGTGGCCATCCCCGCCCTGCTGTCTGCGCGCCCTGGAACCGCAGTGTTTTCCGCGCATGCCGATGCCAGCAACAACAACAGCCCCTGCTGCAACACCGCAGCCATCATCTCTCCATTTCCCGGACCGCCCCTCGGGCAGCACTGGACACTACCTTACCCCTGGCAAGCGGAACTGCGAGCGACATCAACAGCGGAAGCTATAAAGGAGCAACGCCCGTCCGCGCCACTCTGTGGGCTCGGTGGCTGTGCAACCGCACAGTCTAACCCTTTCGCCTTCATCATGCAGATTTTTCTGTTCATCGTTCGCGTGGCCATCCCCGCCCTGCTGTCTGCGCGCCCTGGAACCGCAGTGTTTTCCGCGCATGCCGATGCCAGCAACAACAACAGCCCCTGCTGCAACACCGCAGCCATCATCTCTCCATTTCCCGGACCGCCCTTCGGGCAGCACTGGACACTACCTTACCCCTGGCAAGCGGAACTGCGAGCGACATCAACAGCGGAAGCTATAAAGGAGCAACGCCCGTCCGCGCCACTCTGTGGGCTCGGTGGCTGTGCAACCGCACAGTCTAACCCTTTCGCCTTCATCATGCAGATTTTTCTGTTCATCGTTCGCGTGGCCATCCCCGCCCTGCTGTCTGCGCGCCCTGGAACCGCAGTGTTTTCCGCGCATGCCGATGCCAGCAACAACAACAGCCCCTGCTGCAACATCGCAGCCATCATCTCTCCATTTCCCGGACCGCCCCTCGGGCAGCACTGGACACTACCTTACCCCTGGCAAGCGGAACTGCGAGCGACATCAACAGCGGAAGCTATAAAGGAGCAACGCCCGTCCGCGCCACTCTGTGGGCTCGGTGGCTGTGCAACCGCACAGTCTAACCCTTTCGCCTTCATCATGCAGATTTTTCTGTTCATCGTTCGCGTGGCCATCCCCGCCCTGCTGTCTGCGCGCCCTGGAACCGCAGTGTTTTCCGCGCATGCCGATGCCAGCAACAACAACAGCCCCTGCTGCAACACCGCAGCCATCATCTCTCCATTTCCCGGACCGCCCTTCGGGCAGCACTAGACACTACCTTACCCCTGGCAAGCGGAACTGCGAGCGACATCAACAGCGGAAGCTATAAAGGAGCAACGCCCGTCCGCGCCACTCTGTGGGCTCGGTGGCTGTGCAACCGCACAGTCTAACCCTTTCGCCTTCATCATGCAGATTTTTCTGTTCATCGTTCGCGTGGCCATCCCCGCCCTGCTGTCTGCGCGCCCTGGAACCGCAGTGTTTTCCGCGCATGCCGATGCCAGCAACAACAACAGCCCCTGCTGCAACACCGCAGCCATCATCTCTCCATTTCCCGGACCGCCCCTCGGGCAGCACTGGACACTACCTTACCCCTGGCAAGCGGAACTGCGAGCGACATCAACAGCGGAAGCTATAAAGGAGCAACGCCCGTCCGCGCCACTCTGTGGGCTCGGTGGTTGTGCAACCGCACAGTCTAACCCTTTCGCCTTCATCATGCAGATTTTTCTGTTCATCGTTCGCGTGGCCATCCCCGCCCTGCTGTCTGCGCGCCCTGGAACCGCAGTGTTTTCCGCGCATGCCGATGCCAGCAACAACAACAGCCCCTGCTGCAACATCGCAGCCATCATCTCTCCATTTCCCGGACCGCCCCTCGGGCAGCACTGGACACTACCTTACCCCTGGCAAGCGGAACTGCGAGCGACATCAACAGCGGAAGCTATAAAGGAGCAACGCCCGTCCGCGCCACTCTGTGGGCTCGGTGGCTGTGCAACCGCACAGTCTAACCCTTTCGCCTTCATCATGCAGATTTTTCTGTTCATCGTTCGCGTGGCCATCCCCGCCCTGCTGTCTGCGCGCCCTGGAACCGCAGTGTTTTCCGCGCATGCCGATGCCAGCAACAACAACAGCCCCTGCTGCAACACCGCAGCCATCATCTCTCCATTTCCCGGACCGCCCTTCGGGCAGCACTGGACACTACCTTACCCCTGGCAAGCGGAACTGCGAGCGACATCAACAGCGGAAGCTATAAAGGAGCAACGCCCGTCCGCGCCACTCTGTGGGCTCGGTGGCTGTGCAACCGCACAGTCTAACCCTTTCGCCTTCATCATGCAGATTTTTCTGTTCATCGTTCGCGTGGCCATCCCCGCCCTGCTGTCTGCGCGCCCTGGAACCGCAGTGTTTTCCGCGCATGCCGATGCCAGCAACAACAACAGCCCCTGCTGCAACACCGCAGCCATCATCTCTCCATTTCCCGGACCGCCCCTCGGGCAGCACTGGACACTACCTTACCCCTGGCAAGCGGAACTGCGAGCGACATCAACAGCGGAAGCTATAAAGGAGCAACGCCCGTCCGCGCCACTCTGTGGGCTCGGTGGTTGTGCAACCGCACAGTCTAACCCTTTCGCCTTCATCATGCAGATTTTTCTGTTCATCGTTCGCGTGGCCATCCCCGCCCTGCTGTCTGCGCGCCCTGGAACCGCAGTGTTTTCCGCGCATGCCGATGCCAGCAACAACAACAGCCCCTGCTGCAACATCGCAGCCATCATCTCTCCATTTCCCGGACCGCCCCTCGGGCAGCACTGGACACTACCTTACCCCTGGCAAGCGGAACTGCGAGCGACATCAACAGCGGAAGCTATAAAGGAGCAACGCCCGTCCGCGCCACTCTGTGGGCTCGGTGGCTGTGCAACCGCACAGTCTAACCCTTTCGCCTTCATCATGCAGATTTTTCTGTTCATCGTTCGCGTGGCCATCCCCGCCCTGCTGTCTGCGCGCCCTGGAACCGCAGTGTTTTCCGCGCATGCCGATGCCAGCAACAACAACAGCCCCTGCTGCAACACCGCAGCCATCATCTCTCCATTTCCCGGACCGCCCTTCGGGCAGCACTGGACACTACCTTACCCCTGGCAAGCGGAACTGCGAGCGACATCAACAGCGGAAGCTATAAAGGAGCAACGCCCGTCCGCGCCACTCTGTGGGCTCGGTGGCTGTGCAACCGCACAGTCTAACCCTTTCGCCTTCATCATGCAGGTTGGTAACTTCCACAGTCTATTTGCGAAGAAAACTAGCAATTATCTCTTACTACAGCTACCGAGCCCACAGAGCTGTGTCGGTATTGGTGTTGAATGCGTTCAGGTTGTTCGATCCTTGTTACTTTTGGCTGGGGATATTGAAACAAACCCGGGACCTGATTTTGAAACCGTGCTTGCTGAGCTAAAGAAACTGTCTTCCGGGCAATCTACACTTCTCTCAGAGATACAAGACATGAAAAAACAACTTACGGCTACTGACACGGCAATCGCAGACTTAACAGCACGCATGTGTATCCTTGAGGCACAAAACCAACTTATCACTGAGCTGCAGTCGCGACTAGACTCGATGGAGACAGCGACAACAGAAATGTGTGCTCATATAAAAAACTTTGAGGCTCGTGTTGACGACGCTGAGAACCGGTCACGTCGAAACAATGTAATATTTTATGGTATCCCTGATAATGACCCCGCAGAAACTTACACACAATCTGAGGAAGCTGTAATCCATCTTTGTTCCACTACCTTAGATATAACAGTTGCTTCAAACGATATCGAGCGCGCCCATCGCCTCGGCCGTCACACAGCTGGAAAAACCAGACCAATAATCGCAAAATTTCACTCCCACAAAACTAAGCTGGAAATTCTGTCTAATGGAAAAAAATTCAAAGATACTGTATATAGCGCCGGTGAAGACTTCTCGCCTGCCGTTAGGAAGGCCCGAAAACAGCTTATCACCTTTGCAAAAACCAAATCTACAGCTTATAAACTGAGCTATAAAACCTTGTTTATCGGTCGCGCACGGTACGTTTATGACGAATCCTCGGAAACTGTTAAGGAAATATCATAGCAGCCATCTAGAAAAAGCACCCCACAGCTTCACCCCACGCCCGCGTCCCGGCAGTCACCCCAGTCTACTCTTTCTTTTTCCGTACTTTTCACTAATGTCCGCAGTTTCATTTCTAAGCGGGAAGAAATCTCGAGTCTTGTTCGTTCGTCCAATAGCAACATCTTCGTACTAACTGAAACGTGGCTGACTAGCGAAATTAACGACAATGAGGTCCTGGCAGACTTATCTAACTTTAAGCTTTTTCGTAAGGACCGTCAGGAGTCTCGTGGCGGAGGAGTGCTCATTGGTTTTTCTAATGATTTACCATTTTCAATCATTTCCATTTCGTCTGATCTAGAAATAATGTGGCTTTTCTGCCGTTGTCCTCCTCAGTCGGTTCTTCTCGGTGTTTGTTACAGGCCCCCGCATTGTACTCCGGACTTTTCAGAGAAAGTTACTAACTTGCTGTGTGAACTTACTGCTAAATATCAAAAGTCGCATATACTTCTCTTTGGTGATTTTAATTTCCCGGATATTGACTGGAGTACTAACACTGCTTCAGCATCAGGCACGGTGGAAGCCAAAAATTTCATAGAAGTGTGCCTGAACTTTGGCCTTACACAAGTTATCTTGGCGCCAACAAGAATAACACAAACGAGCGCTAACATATTAGACCTACTACTCGTCAGTCATCCCGAAAGTGTTAAGTCAGTCACGATTCTTCCTGGAATAAGCGATCACGAAGTAATTCATACCGATATAGCCTTAACTCCGCTTCGGAACCAAACTTTTAAAAAGACGATCCGTTTGTACGATAAGGGTGACTACGCAGAGATTAATCGTCAACTAGACGCTTTCTTTCAATCTTTCCGAACTAATTTTCATATTCAGTCTATCGAAGAAAATTGGACTATATTTAAGAAGAAAATTACTGAACTAACTGATCAGTTCATTCCTAAGTTCACCTTCCGAGAGAGTTCACAGAAACCATGGTTCACTAAAACGCTAAAACGTTTGGAGAATAGAAAGAAGCGTCTATTTCGCGCAGCCAAAGCAAAAACTAACCAGGCGGCCTGGGACAAGTATTACGCAGCCGAAAAGGCATATAATTCATCTGCTCGGAACGCCAAACGTTCCTTTTTTAACAAAGACTTACCCCGAATACTACACACTAATCCTCGAAAATTCTGGGACACCATCAACCCAAAACACAAAGGCGATATCAGTGTCACAAATGAAGCAGGAGACGTGCTTAGTCATGCAGAGTGTGCTCACATGTTCAATGTTGCATTTCAATCAGTGTTCACTAATGAATATGATGCCCCCTTTTCTGTGCCAAACACTTTTATTTATAATGTTATGTCACCTGTTGAATTTAACGCATCGGGAATTCTGTCACTAATCGATAAAATGAAACTTTCATCTTCGGCCGGTTTCGATAATGTCAACGCCAAATTTCTTAAGAATACGAAACTCACCAGTGCCAGTTACTTATGTTTGCTATTCCAGCAGTCACTCTCTTCTGGCCAACTTCCTCGTGACTGGAAAAATGGGAAGGTCATTCCATTCTTCAAATCCGGTAACACAAATTCTCCATTAAATTATCGCCCCATTTCTTTAACAAGCGTGCCTTGCAAGCTAATGGAACACGTCATATTCTCCCATGTCTTTGCCTTCTTGGATTCGAACAATTTTTTTCATCCTGCGCAGCACGGGTTCCGGAAAGGCTTTTCTTGCGACACTCAACTAGCTCTTTTTATTCATGACTTGCATGCCAACCTAGATCTTAACCTGCAAACTGACGCTATATTTCTTGATTTTAAAAAAGCCTTCGATAAAGTTCCCCACAAACGCCTGTTGTACAAGTTATCTAACCTTAATATCGATCCTAATGTTGTTGCATGGATTAAAGAATAACTAACTAACCGCACTCAGTCCGTCTTTGTAAATGAACACACTTCCAGCTTCCTTCCTGTAACATCTGGCGTCCCTCAAGGTTCCGTACTAGGTCCCCTTTTGTTTTTAATATACATAAATGATTTGCCCTCGCATGTGTCTTGTAAAATTCGCATGTTTGCTGACGATTGTGTTATTTATGAAGCAGTTAATAACAATTCTGATCAATTATCTCTCCAAAACAACCTTAACAAGATTCGGGATTGGTGTAAAATTTGGCTAATGGAGCTTAACCCTCACAAATGCAACGTACTCTCTTTTCATCGCCGCCGTAACCCGCTCGTGCCCTTCTATCACATAGACTCCGTTCCCGTGCTGCCAGTAGAATCATACAAATATTTAGGCGTAACTTTGTGCACTGACCTCTCCTGGAAAACGCATATAACTAACATCATTTCTTCAGCTAACAAATCCCTTGGTTTTCTAAAACGTCATCTACACGATGCGCCCATGCATGTTAGGTTATTAGCTTACGAAACACTTGTGAAATCGAAATCAGAATACGCATCACCCATTTGGCATCCACATCAAGCTTATCTAACCAACGCATTAGAAATTTTGCAAAACCGCGCAGTCAGATTTATTCATTCTTCATATCATTACAGCACGAGTGTTACATATCTGAAATCGCTTTCAGGCATACAGCCACTCGAGCTGCGCCGCCGCACAGCCAGTCTTTTATTATTTCACAAGTTCTTTTACAGCCATCTACGAACTGCACCCTACATGGTCCCTCCGGCACGCATATCTCACCGCACTCTCCATCAACTCCAGATCAGCCGTCCACGTGCACGCACAGTCACCTTCGCAGCTTCATTTTTTTCACGCACCGCCGCGGACTGGAATGGCCTTCCCGCTGACATTGCAACAATAACCTGTCCCGCGAACTTCGCACGCAGAGCTAACACCTTTTTGTCATCATCATAACGCATGATTACTTTGTCGCACCAAACGTTGTACCCACCCCTTATGTAATGCCCCTGAAAAGGGGTCTTTAAGGAAATAAAATTGATTGATTGATTGATTGATAAAAAAACTGTGTTAGAGCATTTTAATCTGATTAGCTTAAACCTGAAGTGATCACATTCAAATGAAGTGATCACCTTCGACTGTACATGACCGGCTTCGCCGCAATGAAAGCGCAACGGGCGGTTGTTGGAAGTCCTCCAGGCGTCGCACTTCCTGGGGCTTGGGCGTTGTTCGTAGGCTGGGCGGGCGGGGACAGGGTGGCGGCGTTCGGGAACAGCTGGTTCATGTCGAAGAGGCGGACTTCGGCTCTCGCGTTGGGGTGGAGGACTACGTAGTGCAGCGGCGTAGGTGCATTGGAGCTTCAGCTGCAGGCGAAGATGACGGGGTGCCAAGCGTATGCTGCACTTCTTCGCGTGCAATTTCCTCCAGGGTCGCTACTTGAGGCTGGTTGGAAGATGGTAGCAGGCGACGCAGCTCTTCTCGTACAATTTCGCGGATAACATCCCGCAGGTTGCCCCCGAATGCTATGCCATCCGAGAGGGCAGTCGAGGTCACTAGTGGTTGTCGAGGAAAATGACGCGCTCGTGCTTCCAAGGTTCTCTCTATGGCGGCTGCTTCACTGGTGAATTCCGCGGCCGTGGTCGGTGGATTGCGGATGAGACCGCCGAAAAGTGCCTCTTTAGCACCATGCATCAGAAGCTCCACTTTCTTATCTTTCATGTCAGGGTCGACTCTTCGAAAAAGGCTTGGTTTGGTTTATGGTTTATGGGGTTTAACGTCCCAAAGCGACTAAGGCTATGAGAGACGCCGTAGTGGAGGGCTCCGGAAATTTCGACCACCTGGGGTTCTTTAACGTGCACTGACATCGCACAGTACACGGGCCTCTAGAATTTCTCCTCCAAAGAAATTCAACCGCCGCGGCCGGGATCGAACCCGCGTCTTTCGGGTCAGCAGCCGAGCACCATAACCGCTGAGCCACCGTGGCGGCGTTCGAAAAAGGCGTTTCATATCTTCTACGTATGCGGTCACGCACTCGTTCGGGTGTTGGATGCGTGACTGCAGAAACAGCTGAGCTCTTTCTTTCCTGATGATGCTCGTGTAGGCCTTCAGGAACTGCCGTTTGAATAATTCCCACGTCGGTAGAGAAACTTCATGGTTTTCGATCCATATTCTCGCTGGTGCTTCCAAGGCGAAGAAGACATGGCTCATTTTAGTCTGGTCGACCCAACTGTTGAACACGGCGACACGCTCAAATTGTTCCAGCCATTCCTCGGGATCCTCGCCCGGTGAAGCGAGGAACGTGGGCGGCAGTCGGGGCTGGTGTAAAATAACGGGGGCTGGTGTCGTAGCCATGGCTGAAGTCAAAATTGATGGGTCTTTTTTCGCTCGCGTGCGGTCCGGTAGCAGTCCGAATTCTGGTGGACACCTCTGGAGACGACGGCTGCTCCGCCCTTCGCCTTCGGGGGGGACGGCACCGGCGGCTTTCGCGTGATCTTCTTCGAGACGGCTCGGGCTGCTCTGACGGCTCCCAGGGGGTGAGGGCGACAGGGACATCCGTTAGCACCTCCACCAGATGTCACGTTGTGGTGACTGTAGTATGGCGAACAGGAACACAGAGAGAATGTCTTCGAAACGAAACTCTTTATTCGGGCTGACTTGCGCCCGCAAAGAACTGATCACTCGGCGGCGGCGTAGCAACAAGCGCACTCGGCGGTCGTCCAACAGAATGACCGCCGCTGTCGGCCGTGCTCTTTTTAAAGCTGATAGCGAACCTTCGAGATAAAGCTTTAGAAGTTACGAGAACATTCTGGCGCAAACTGGAATCGGGACCGTCCGGATGCGATCAATCGAGATAATTCTAGGCGCGTCTTGCGTCACAAACGAAGCGATGAAGCGGCGTGCCGGCAGCCTTGAAGCATGAACAAATAAACACAACAAACAAACGCTACAAAGATTCGCGGCAATATGTCACTGGTGTGAAGAATGGAACATGGATTTAAACATTGATAAGAGTGCGCTTCTCCGAGTTATGAGAAAAAAAAATGTTAGTAATTACCAATATTGCCTTCACCACAGTCACATCAGAGAGGTCTCACAGTACAAATATCTAGGAATTACTCTTAACAATCGATTAACCTGATTCTCATCTCATATTTCTCATATTTCTGAGATCTGTTCAGCCGCTTTCCCTCAGCTTTGTTACTTGAGACGTAAATTGAAACATACTCCTAGAAGTATTAAGCTTTTGGCTTACAAAACTTTAGTCAGGTCCAAACTTGAATACGATTCTGAAATTTGGGACCCACACACCAAGAAAGATATCTATAAACTTGAGCTCATGCAGAGGAAGGCAGTAGGTTTCATTTTTAATAAATATAGAAGGTCTAACTCCCCAACACAGCTCATGAAAGACAATAGCATTTCTTTGCTTCGTACGCGCAGGAAACTTAACCGTATTTCTTTCCTTCATAAAATTATCTCAGGCAAGCTCAGCATTTCTCCCCCTTCATTCATCAAGCACTCCACTGCTCGAAGGACCCGTCATACTCGGGAGCACTCCTTACAGCCTCTTTTCGCTAAAACAAACTCATTTAAGCATAGCTTCTTCCCTCAAACAATAGCAGATTGGAACGCACTCCCTGAATCGATTTTTAACTCTCCTAATGTAGAACAAGCGCTAAAAACATTTTTGCTTCAGTAAAAATGAAGTCACTCTCCTGCATTCAATTTTCAGCATGTATTTTTCTTTGCTGTTGCTATGTTCATCTTTTAAGTTCCATTTTTGCTGTGTGTCACATGAAATGTTTTCACGTGGTGTTGTGATTTGTGTTTTCTCATGCCCCTCCTGCTTGGGCCAAAGCTGGCCTGCAGTATTTTGAAATAAATAAAATAAATATACATATCTGGCCTTGCTGTCGGCATTGTGCGCGAAAAATCGGCAGGGGTAGGGTGGCCGGTGTGGTGTTGGCGAAACAGGGGCGGAAGATTCTGCTCGGTTTCGCGCAACCCGCCATGGTCGAAAAACGAGCTCGTCGCGTGGCCTTGTCACGTCATCCTAGGCCGCGGGACTAAACACCATGGCCAGTTTGCAGGTTTGCTCAGGTTTGCTCGGAACGAGCAAACCTGAGTCTCACAAGCTCCACCTGTGTGAGCACCTGCTGTCGCAGGGCATTGGCGCAGCGCTTAACCCCTGCATCGCTGCGTATGAGCACTCCCATGGATCTATGAATGTAGAGTAGAGAATGGCCAATTACACATATACGGGCATTAACCCATTAACGATATTACGTCATCGTCACCTTAACTACAACCGCTGCAGGACAAAGGGCTCTCCTGTATCTTCAATTGACCCTGTCCTGTGTAAGCTGCGGGCGCCCTATCCCCGCAAACTTCTTTATCTCATCTGCTCACCTAACTTCCTGCCGAATCCACTCTGTTACCCTTAAGGACCAGCGGTTATCTTGCCTTCGCATTACATACCCTGCCCAAGCCCACTTCTTCCTCTTGATTTTGTCTACGATGTCATTAACCCGCGTTTGTTCCCTCACCCACTCTATACGATTTCAGCAGCGCGAACACGGTTAGGAAAAAACAGACAGAAAGGGGGACAGGACAGAGCGCTGATCCGTGTTCGCGCTGCTGAAATCGTATGGATTCCCACCAACTAGCCCGCCAGATTGTGTTATTCACCCACTCTGCCTTCTTTTTGTCTCTTAAAGTTGCACCTATTTATTTATTTATTTATTCAAATACCGCATGGGCTCCGACTGCAGTATTATGTGAGGGGGATTACATAACTGAAGTGCGGAAGAGAAGGAAATAGAAGATGGTTATATTAACATCGTTATACAATAGTAAGCAACCAACCAGGAAATTGAACTAAATTGAAAAACACACTTAAGAAAAAACACAGTTTAGAAAAAAATGCTGCTTATTTTTTCTTTGAAAATGACAATCATTTTCAAAGAAAAAATAAGACAATCATTTTTCTTTGCATAGCTCGCTGCGTTGTCCTTAACTGAAACTGAACCCTCTTTGTTATCCTCCACGATTCTGTCCCATAGGTGAGTGCCAGTAAGATACAGCTCTTTTATACTTTTCCCTCGAGAGATATATTGGTAAACTTCCATTCATGATCTGCGAGAACTTGCCAAATGGGCTCCACCAAATTTTTATTCTTCTAGTTATTTCGCTGTCGTGATTCGGATCGGCGGTCACTGCCTTCCATAGACACATTCCCGTACCGCTTCAGGCACCTCGCTACCAATAATAAACTGGTGTCTTCTTCCGAGACTGCCATACCCTTAGGCGGAGCTTAATTGCCTTCTGCCATTTTTTCCATACATAGTTCTCGAAGCAATCTATTAATAATGAAAGGTTGCTCCTGAAGATTAAGAAGCCAAAACCAGTTGTAGCAGTGAACCTGGGATCAGATAAGACCCCGGTTTCATTATACCAAACCCTTGTACTATGAAAAGATCAGACCTCGGCGTATAACCTTTACAACTGTATTGACTTCGGAGGTCCTCTTGGAGGGCAAATGCCCCCAATCTGAGAGCATATAGTGCAAATTCCTGCGAGCCTAAATTCACAAATGTCATCTTGCGAACATGCGTCGTTAACCTAAATTTACCTACGGAACACACAGGCTGCAGGCAGCCACCACATTTCGCTGCACTCGAGTAAGTTTACATTGCAGGCTTTAGATAAGTTTAGACGGCTTTCTAGCTGGTATTCACCTCGGTGGATTCGTTGATCAGATAAAGAGCACACAGGAAAGAAAAAGAACAGTGCATAAAACGCACAGAGAAAATTTCGACAATTCAGCAAGTGCAATGCAAGTTGCTGCGTTATTTGTTCTCTCGGGAGTCAAGAGAAGCACGAGGACATGCAGCGAATACCTCACAGAGGAGGAGGGCGCTTATCGCCCCTCGAAAGGGAACGAACAACGCTTGGCTACACGCGTGTGCGCTCCCTCCCTGAGAGCCGAGGTAACGACCCGAGAGAGAATTATTTGATGCCGGCGTCATTAGAATGCAGTGCGTCTAGCCATCGAACACGCAGAAGGGTTTCCTTTCGCGAAGGAAGGCCCGTTTATGGAGCGGCTAACCTTGCTCTTGCGCTTTTTGTGAACCTCTCTTTTCTCCCTTTGCTGGTGTTGCACTTGGCTTGCGGGCAAGATATGCGACACTACACGGCCGGGCTTTTCAACCTGTCTGCGTGGCCGCTACGGTCCCCGAGGACACTCCCTGTGTTTTTATATTAGCACTGAGCGTCCTCTTAATCTGTAAAAAGACGAAAAAAGTCAGGCCTGCCTACGCACAGAGGCATCAAGCGCATAGCGATTAAAGCATCACGCTTGCTTCATGACTGGCTCGCTTCCGTATTTTCAACAATTATGGTAGCCCAGCATACGTCAGGGAAATAGCTTTCCCTTGTCGGCTCATTTGGTGGCGGCGCTCCAAGGAAATTCTATTTCAGTCCTAGGAGGAAAAGAAAAATTGTTTTGTTGTAAAAACCAATGTACGCTGGCCAAGAAATAGGCATCACAGAAATGTTAGCCCATTAAATAAAAACCACAGAAAGAGGGAGAGTGAGGAAAGAGCAACTGTTGTCGCGAGTGCACCATTAACAAAGTAGTTCTGTATGACGTTCGCTGAATTGGTAAGGAAAAAAATTATCTCCAACTGATTTGTCACCCTGCAACTATTAAAGCGGCAATCCCTACATTAGTAAAAGGCGGAAATTCCAATTTTAGGGCAGAGGAAGGGGAATTAAGCGCTGAGCATCCGTGCTGCCTTGGCTGGTTCCCTAGTTATTATACGAAAGACTTGTTCGCACATTCGGTGGTCTACTGTAGCAAACCAATATATCAGGCGGCTGAGTGTCGTGCATTGTGTGTACTGTTTAGTGCATTGCTTACTCTGATCGGGTATTCACGAGGCATTGGAATGCGTCGACAGTGTTGCGCCGGTTGTACTGTTCGCCCTCCTATCTCTCATTTTCAGCTACTGTAAACTGAACCGGTAACAGTGGAGCACAACGGAGTGGGCTGAGTATGAGGAGCAGCTAGAGGGAGCCGAAACTAGGTGCGAACATCTGCGTGCGATAGAGTCAAGGCGTCGCAAGAAAGTCAGTGTCGTCGTCGGCCGTGAGCAGAAAATCCCAACAGAAACAAGGAATTAACTGAACTGGGTTAGGGTGGGAACCGAACCGAGGACCTAGAACCTAGGGACTGTGAAACGGCCGTGCCGCCCACAGGCCAAGAAAGCTTCCTGATCAAGCCTGAACAAAGGTGGACCTAGTGTGGCGTCTGGATTAGTGAAGTGGCTTACAGGCATGCACTGATACGTACATGAGTCATTATGTTGATTGGGAACTTGATAACTGAGCAGGCGAAGCGAATGGGACCTGGTAAAGTAATCCTAAGGGGAAGGTTTTTTGCCTGGCATGACAACA
Organism: Amblyomma mixtum; assembly: GCF_055824585.1. NCBI lineage: Eukaryota > Metazoa > Arthropoda > Arachnida > Ixodida > Ixodidae > Amblyomma > Amblyomma mixtum. The sequence continues at coordinate 68,720,990 of NC_143021.1, read as the reverse complement.
TTGAGATTCAATCAAACGGCGCCGACTTTTTTACGTTGTTTTCTGTAAGCGCTAGCAACACCTGTGGCTACGAGCCCACACAAAACACCAAGTGTGGGTACCTGGCTCACCAGAGCATTCCAGGAAGCGGGAGGGCAGACGCTTTAGCCCGAGCATTCCTCTCCCGGGCACGCTACACGGCTGTCGTGGAACCCCGTACCCTACTACTAAATTACACGTACTTACTTCAGAATTTAAGAGGAGCTCGCTGGGTCTACCCTACGTCGGCTAAGACACCAGAAAAAAGAAATGGAACTACACCTCCGCAAGCTACCGACTAACACTTTCAATAACCCGCGAAGACCACGCGCAATACAGTAGTGACCAAAAAGAAATAATATTTTCATTTTTTGTATAAACTCAAAATATCACGTAATACTGCACATTTTTATGAGCAGTGGGGGGAGTGTGAGTTTAACATAACGTCATCAAGGATGTTTAAATAGCAATTGTCCACGGCAAAAACTACGGGATGAAACCCCATCAGCTTTCACTGAATTGGAGAGCAGCCCAGTCCATGCCTTTGCAAGTTTTGAAGAGATATAGGTTCAAAGGAGGTTTGGTTTTTCGATCTTCGTAGCAGGCAGGCCAGACCGAGCAACCAATTTGCCGAGAAAGAGAATGTTCGCGTGAGCTTTAAAAAACTCTAGTCTGAGTGTAGCAACCGGCGCCGACGGATGAAAAAAATCAGGGGGCACTTTGACTGTCTCAAGTGCGTAGAGGCGAAAGCGTTTTCCGCACCACTTTGACTACCTCCGTGGCACCGGTGACGTCACATATAATTGAGTACTAATTACCAAGTGATGACAAATCACTAATTAGTGGTTAATTACTGATTAATTCCTGACTACTAATTTTACTGCTAATTAATGACGCTTAAGCTTCGCCTTTCGGAGTGGTATGCGACAGCGTGTTGTAGCGCTGCCAGGGAGTCCACGGAACGCCACCGCCCGTTCGGCGCGATGCCTTGCCCTTTGAACGCAACGGTTTTTGAGGAAATTAAATGGCGCAGTAATTGTCCTCTCGGGGGAAACCTGAACCGGAACGTAGCGGAAGGGAGGAAGTGGGTGAGAAAGAAGACAAAGAGGGCCTGTAATGAAGAAAATGAAAATTGTATTTGAGGGAAGGAAATTGCGCAGTAACTGTGTCACATATCTCGGTGGACACCCGTGAAAATTCAGGGGGGCACTTTTTTGACCTAAAGTGCGGTCACTGATGTGTTGTTAAGATGTTAAGCTTCGCCTCTGAGTGGAACGCGACAGTGTCTTGCAACGCTGCCAGGGAGTCCACAGAACGCCATCGCCCATAAGGTTCTACGCCTCGCTCGTCGGTAAATTGGTTTTTGAGGAAAGGAAATGTATCTGTCTCTCATACCTCGGTGGACACCTAAACCTGGCCGGAAGGGAAGGGAGGAGGATGAGAGTGAGCGAAGACATCGTATCCACTAGACGCGCCTTTGTTCATGCTAAACCATCGAGAGGGAAAGGAATTGTTTTTACCCTGGGGATCTCACTGTTTAATTTGCAGAAAGCCGGAAACAATAGACCATGTATTTTTACACTGTTGGGAAGGGGTTTATTTTTGGGATGTATTGCAGCGAACATTAAAGAAAGAATTTCCACTAGACCCGTATGGCATCCGGTTCTTATGTGTTGAAAATGAGGATGGGGTGCCTTTCGATTTAATAATGCTGACAGGCCTCCACTGTATATGGCGCTCCAGAATGGCAGGCTGGCATTGTGACAGTGACGCAAGACCTGCCAGAATTTACTTTCGCGAAAGTATGGAGATGTTTCTGGCCATTCAGAAAGCCGCTGCGGAGCCTCCGGAGTGGCTCTCAAGACTAGAGCCGCTCTGTACGTTGCGTGAATTTTAATTGGACGAAGCCAGATTTATGCTGGCTGACCACAAGTCGTGTGTACATAGTTATTGTCTTTTGTTGATTGTTTGTGTTGTCCAGTGTTTTGTGTCAAAGCCAGGCAATAAAGAAAAAAAAGCAGGCATGGCGGAGTGGATAGCATGCTCGTCTCGCACGCCGAAGACCGGGGTTCGATTCCCGAGCTCGACCAATTTCCTACTCGTTTTTATTTATTTATATGGCCTGACTAGAAAAGTTAGTTAGGCTAATTGGGTAATTAAGCAATTAACTAAGCTCAGTCCCACTTACTTGGAGCATCACTATACGATCCCTTCAATTGGTTGCATGGTTACTAGCCAAAGTACAATTGGCCCCGTTTGAAATTCGCGCACTGTGACGTCATGACCGTTTCGACCAATTGAATAGCGTGACATTTCTGTCGACAACTGCTGCTTACAACGATGAGACATTAAAGGCTTTCGCCTTAAAATTTTGAAGAACGCACGTAAGGCGAACTAAAAACTGGGAGTTTATTAAGCATGAAAGTGTGGTGACGTCACGCCGAGACCGAGAGCCAATATCCGGGCACTGAATTCCACTCATCCGGGCACTGAAACGAGAGCATCCGGGCACCTTACGAGATTTAACGAGACTAATCCCTCCTACAGGACCGGCATACAAGCGCCGGTAGCTTCGCGCCGAACGGGTGGTGGTGTTCCTTCCTTCCCGTACGGTGCGGTTCGGGTGTCCACCGAGATGACTGAGAATTACAGCGCCATTTCCTTTCCTCAAAAAGCGTTGCGTTCAAAGGGCAAGGCATCGCGCCGAACGGGTGGTGTCGTTCCTTCCTTCCTTTACAGTGCGGTTCGGGTGTCCACCGAGATGACTGAGAATTACTGCGCCATTTCCTTTCCTCAAAATGCGTTGCGTTCAAAGGGCAAGGCATGGCGCCGAACGGGTGGTGGCGTTCCGAGGACTGCCTGTCAGTGCCACAACACACTGTCTCGTTCCACTCCTAAAGGCAAATCTTAAGCATCATTAATTAGCAGTTAATCAGTATTTAGACGCTAATTAGTAATTTTGTCACTAATTAGTAATTTGTCATTACTTCATCATCAATTATATGTGACGTAATCCAGTGGTGACGTAACCAGTGTCACATAAGCAAACTGGTGCAGAAAACACTTTCGCCTCTACGCACTTTGGACAGTTTCGAACGCGCTGCATATACATTCTTCTATGGCCTGCGTCTCGTCGTGTCCGCGTACGCTTCATGTTATGCCCGTAAACATTTCATGCTTACTCTACTATCGGCTACGGGAATGGGAGAGATTTTTTCTGTAACACATATTAAACATGTGCAGCCAAGCGATAAACATGAAGAAAAACGAACGTCACGCGCGTGTCGTGACAACATGCGCCGTTCAAGCACTGGACTACAGAAACTAGACAGTGCCATCGACATTTCCGAGCATTTGGTGCTGTTATCGTGCTCTGTAAAAACTCGATGGACTGTGAGACGTCATGTGCAATGTGCTCAACTAAACGACAGGACCCCAGCTACAGCCCTGCACGTATGTGAAAAGAAATGTGTTTGCAAAATGATATAGGTAAAGGAACGCCCGTGTGGATACGTCACGAATGGAAAGGATTGATCTCCGACGAATGGAAGTTCTTGTTATGCTGATAGGATTCGTAAAACACGCCGCCCCAAACGAAATTATATGGGCCTAGTTAGAGACTTTGCACGTTCAACTATAAAGGCGAGAACGTAAAGGCACGGCGCTAATTCTCCACTCGTAGGGTTGGTCAGATCTTCAGGGGAATCCCCCAACGTGTGGTAGATTTGTAATAAGGGAGTAATTACTCATTGACGTCCACCAAAGCGCAGCCATACGGCTACAAAGGAAAGCTATACAGCTTTCTCAGAAACGTCGCATTTAAAGAAAAATTCGTCCTGATCCGGGGTTCGAAGCCGAGAGCATCGCATCACCGGAGCAGTCGCTCTACCAACTGAGCTAACCGGGACGGATAGCATATGGCAGGCGAGAGCAAATTCCGCAATAACTCGAAGGGGACACAGTGTGTCGCCTTAATTAAACGCAATGTGCCATGAGTGAAAAGACTGCTCAGGACTTTGTTGAAAAAGAAGGTATAATCAGAGTAAATAAACCGATCTTTAATTAAACCACAAGGTAATTACGCTAATTCAGTAGTTAAAGTAGTTGACAAACAAAAAAGATTGCTGGGGTTTAGTTTGGTTAAACCTGGTAGGTTGCGTAAGCATCCATAGCGTTCAATTCGGGATCATCACCGGTTGTAGACGATTCGGTTTCGATAGGGGCACGGTGCGCCCGTCTAGCAGCGTCTTGAGCGCGCCGCTTAGCAAGTAAAGCCCCTCGATAATTTGAAAGTAGCGTCTTTCTGTGAACTATGCCGCCGCGCCGCGCACCCTCGCCGATCCTCCTCTCCAATCGGCGCTTTCTGAACGGTGATTGGCTCCGCGGGCGGTCTCCGGGAAAAGCGCGCGGAAAGTTCGCTTTTTGTGTTTTCATTTTTCGTCGGCGCCATTTTTTGGCCAGCCGCCGCTGCTACGACCGAGCTCCCTGGCATTGCGCGCTTGCACTTCGCGTTATTCGCGCTCTTTTAGTGCAGCGCTATGCCGAGTTGCTGCGCACTTCAGTGCATAAGCCGGCAGTACTAATACAACCTAATCAATAAAAGTTTCACGAAGTGCACGAAAAGACATTGTCTTTATATTGTTATATAGAGAAGAGTTCAAACATCTTGGTAGTACATATTTTAGCATAGCAAAACCATAGTTTGTTCTACATCTCGATACCGAAAACATTTCAGCGTTTCTCTAGTGGTATACGGCGTGTTGTGTGGCACCAGCTGCACAATACGGGACAAAAAGGGGTCATCTCTTGCAGTCTGTTTTTTGTAAAAACAGGCAAACCTGTACTCAAACAACCTAGGAACTGTAATAATTTTGTATTTTATTCGAATGGGGCGAGTTGGGGCGTCATAGCAGGAATTTGTAATGACTCGTAGCATTTTATTCTGTTGAAGAAAAAGCTTTTGCAAATTGGACACTGTAGTATTTCCCCATACCAAATAGCAGTACCCTAAGTATGAAAAAAAGAATGCATAGTAAAGGTCAAGTTTTGTCTTTGTAGGCAAGATATATTTATGGCGAGAGACGATACCAATGAATTTAGAAAGCTTGATGCAGACCTTGTTTATGTGAGCATCCCATGACATTGAAGGGGTAAAGTCTACGCCAAGTGATGTGAATGACTGCATGCAGCCGGAAAGTCACTCGGGGGGTCGCTCGTAGTACGGCTTCATTCGCACCACATGCACAACGTCGCTGCGCTTGCCGTTGTGCGATGAACGAGCTGGCGAGGCTGGTGCAACTTCGTACGTTACGTCGCTGAGGCGGCGGACAACAAGGTAAGGGCCGAAGTAGCGGCGCAGTAACTTTTCGGACAGCCCGCGGCGACGAACGGGCGTCCAAACCCACACATAGTCGCCTGGGTTGTAGGTAACGTGGCGGCGTCCAAGGTTGTAGCGGTCAGCATCGATCTGCTGCTGACGATGAATGCGGTGCCTGGCCAGTTGCCGCGCTTCTTCCGCACGCTGAACATAAGTGGCGATGTCGACATCAAGTTCACTCTCACCGTCAGGGGGGTCCACGGGTAGCATAGCATCCAGGGGGGTGGTAACCTGTCGACCGAAGACTAATTCGAACGGAGTGAACTGCGTCGTCTCTTGCTGCGCGGTATTATACGCGAATGTTGCGTATGGAAGAATTTCGTCCCATGTCTTGTGCTCGATATCAATATACATGGAAAGCATGTCGGTCAAGGTCCTGTTGAGGCGTTCCACCAAGCCGTTTGTCTGCGGGTGGTAGGCCGTTGTACGTCTATGGCTGGTGTGCGTGAGCTTGAGTACAGCCTGAGTGAAGCGGGCCGTAAATGCAGCTCCACGGTCAGTAATGATAGCTGCAGGAGCGCCATGACGCAGGACGATGTTGTGGACGAAGGAGTCGGCAACTTCAGCAGCAGTACCGTTTGCAAGTGACGCGGTCTCAGCGTATCGGGTCAAATAATCTGTCGCGACCGCAATCCACCGTTTTCCTCTGGACGACTTCGGAAAAGGGCCGAGGAGGTCTATGCCAATTTGCTGAAAAGGGGTCTTTGGTGGTGCTATGGGCTGCAGAAAGCCTGCTGGCTTTAGAGGAGGAGATTTGCGCCGTTGGCAATCCCGGCATGTTGTTACGTATCTACGCACGGATTGTAGTAAATTGGGCCAGTAATACTTAAGCCGAATCTTTGCCAGTGTGCGACTGACCCCCAAGTGGCCGGCGGATGGTTCATCATGACAAGCGCTTAAGATTTCGGAGCGTAACTGGGATGGCACAACAAGCAGAAACGTCTCCTTGTTGCTGTCAAAGTTGCGCTTGTAGAGGACTCCACGCCGCAGAATGAAGGACTGTAGTCCACGGCGAAACACACGAGGTACATGAGCATTCAAACCCTCCAGATATTTAACGAGTGGCGCCAACTCAGAATCTGCTCGTTGAAGCTGCGCCATACGGGAGATGCTAATGGCACAAAGAGTAGGGCAATCTTCGGTGATGTCTTGCGTAGCCGGTTCCACGGGCGCACGTGATAAACAGTCCGCGTCTTGGTGCTGCCGACCCGATTTATAGACGACCGTAACGTCGTACTCCTGTAAACGGAGGCTCCATCTAGCCAACCGGCCGGAAGGGTCTTGAATGCTGGCTAGCCAGCATAGCGAGTGATGATCGCTGACAACACGAAACGGTCGGCCGTAGATGTAAGGTCGAAACTTACTCAGAGCCCAGATGACGGCAAGGCACTCCTTTTCTGTCGTCGAATAGTTCCGTTCCGATCGAGAAAGTGTGCGGCTCGCATAAGCGATTACTCGCTCTGCGCCGTCCTGCCACTGTACGAGGATCGCTCCGGGGCCGACATTGCTGGCGTCAGTGTGGACATCAGTCTCTGCATTCTCGTCGAAATGAGCTAGTATTGGTGGACTTTGAAGGCGGCAGCGGAGTTCCTCGAAGGCTGCGTCTTGGGCACTTCCCCATACGAAGGGTGTGTCATCTCGAGTCAAGGCAGTCAATGGCTCAGCTAGGCGAGAAAAATCTTTAACAAAGCGGCGGTAATACGAGCAGAGGCCCAAAAAACGTCGGAGGGCCTTCTTGTCGGTTGGGCGTGGGAAACGGGAGACGGCGGAAGTCTTGTCGGGGTCTGGAAGAACACCTTGTGCGCTTACAACATGTCCTAAGAAATGGAGCTCCTCGAAGGCGAAATGGCATTTCTCTGGCTTGATAGTTAGTTGTGCAGACTGGAGGGCTTGAAGGACAATGCGCAATCGCTGCAAGTGTTGTTCGAAGCTAGACGAAAAGATGACCACGTCGTCCAGGTACACAAGGCACGACTGCCACTTCAAACCAGCTAAAACAGTGTCCATCATGCGTTGAAATGTGGCCGGAGCGGAGCAAAGTCCAAATGGGAGCACCTTAAATTCGTACAGACCGTCGGGTGTCACGAAAGCCGTTTTCTCGCGGTCTCGCTCGTCCACCTCGATCTGCCAATATCCGCTTTTCAGATCTAAGGAAGAGAAGAACCTGGCGTCCCGGAGTCGGTCGAGGGCATCATCGATTCTCGGGAGTGGGTACACGTCCTTTTTGGTAACATTATTCAGTTTCCTGTAATCAACACAGAATCGCAACGTGTTGTCTTTCTTTTTCACCAGGACCACCGGCGACGCCCACGGACTTGTTGACGGCTGTATAACATCGTCTGCAAGCATTTCATCGACTTGCGTTCTAATAGCTTCGCGCTCTTTAGGCGAAACGCGGTATGGACGCTGACAAACTGGTGGCGTTGTCGAATCGGTGACAATGCGATGCTTGGCTACCGGCGTACGTCCGACCTTGGAGCTCGCCGCGAAGCAATCTTTAAAATCAAGTAGCAGCGACGACAGAAGGTTCTTCTGATGAGGTGACAACTCCGGGTTGATTTTAACCTTCTGAAGGGCGTTACTTGGTGCGGCATCGTCGTGAAGATTCACCTGTACGGGGCACAGATTCGGCAACCTATCCACGTCGTCGAGAAAGGCGACGGCCGTTCCCTTGGCGAGGTGCTGAATTTCATTCGTGAAATTCGTCAGAAAAACTGTCGCACAGCCGTCATTCAGTTCGACAAGACCGCGCGCGATAGCCACACCCTTCTCGAGCAACAGCGAAGGGTGACTGTCCGCAATACCTTCGTAGTCGTGAAACGAGTCGTTCCTCACTAACACCAGTACACTGGACCGTGGTGGCAGCATTACGGCGTCTTCGACTATACGCAGAACGTTGACTCCTGGGCCTTCTGTGTCACTCTGCGCCACGGCTTGCTTCGTCGAAAATCTGACTCGCGACTCGCGGAGATCGATCACAGCACCGTTTGCCTGTAGAAAGTCGAGGCCCAGAATCAAATCTCTCGAACACTCGCTCAAGACGACGAATTCACCCACGTAGACGAAACCGCGGATGCAGACTCGGGCTGTGCACCTTCCGGCCGGGCTAATGAGGTGACCTCCAGCTGTGCGAATGCTAGGGCCCAACCATGGTGTCAAAACTTTGCTCAATTCCTGGGCGAGGGTGTGGCTCATCACTGAATAGTCAGCACCAGTATCAAGTAAAGCGATGGTGTCAGTTCCGTCAATCGTCACACACAAATCAGAAGTAGCGCGTCGGATGCTGTCGCTACCCTGCCCCGGTGAGGAATCAGCGTATCGGTATATCGGCGGCGGAGGATCTTCAGTTTTCCCGACAGCAGCGGCCTTGCCTCCGGAGACCGCTGGAATTAGTTTTCCCGATGTGGACTGGGAGAACGCCGCTCAGGGTAGCCGGCGTCTCGGCGAGGGCTTGGGGAACGGTAACGCAGCGGAGATGACGACCTAGGATCGTAGCGACCGTATGTCCCAGGCCTCTGACGGGCCGACAGATGAGCTTCAATTTCGAATGGTCGTTCGCCATTCCGGGGGCAAGGGTCGTCGGGCGCAAAACCACGCAGACCCACTCGGCGGTACGGGCAGGCCCTGTAAAGATGTCCCGCCTCACCACAGTGGTAGCAAAGGGGCCGCCGGTCCGGTGCACGCCACACATCACACTTCCGTGGCCGCTGGTAAGCTGGTCGATCAGGCACACGGGAAAGACCAGACGGCTGCGCTGCGTGAGTCGCGGTATTCACGTCGTAGCCTGACGTTGGGGCCCGGCAGAGGACAGACGCATAGGTAGGTCTGACCTCAGTCTGTCTTGGGATCTCAGGCAGTTGTTGCTGCTGTGCTGCTAGGCACACCTCGTCCCGGACGACTTCAGACAGCGATGTAACAGACGGGGCGCTGGGAGGCAGCTGGAGGGCTTGTAATTCCTCCCTGACGATCGACCTGATTAGGTCCCGTAAAACGGCCGCATCACTCCCTAGCGGCATCGAAGAAACAGCGGGCCCAAGCGTGCTTACATCCCGATTGTACTGCCGGGCTCGTTGCAGGAGCGTCGTCTCCATGGTAGTCGCTTCCGTGAGGAATTCGGCAACAGTACGCGGTGGACTGCGCACAAGACCGGCGAAAAGCTCCTGCTTGACCCCGCGCATGAGGTGGCGAAGCTTCGTCTCCTCCGCCATGGATGGGTCAGCACGCTTGAAGAGGCGTGTCATGTCCTCCACATACATGCGGACGCTTTCGTTAGTCCGCTGGTTACGGGAGCGAAGCGCAGCTTCAGCTTTCTCCCGGCGGTCTGCGTTGGGGAATGTAGCTAGGAGATTTTGGCGAAATGCCTCCCAGGTGGACAGGTTGCTCTCGTGGTTCTCGTACCATGTCCTAGCGGAGTCCTCGAGCGCAAAATACACGTTATGCAGCTTACGGTCGTCGCTCCAGCCGTTGTAGCGGGCGACCCGCTCGAAGGTGTCTAGCCAGTCTTCCGCATCTTCGTACACGTCACCGTGAAAAGATGGCGGTGTTCGCGGCGTGTGGTAGAGGATGGGCGCCGGGGACCTACTGTCTGTGGCCATTTCCGGTGGGACCGCCGGTCGAGGCTGCGTCATCCTCGTCGGGTTGGCAAGAGGCCCGAACTCAGGCGACTCACCGCGGAGGCGGCGGCTTGGGCGCTGATGGACCGGTGTGAGTTCCGTCTTTATCTCGTAGGCGTACGCAGGTCGGGAAGCGTACCCAGCACCTCCACCAGATGTGTAACAGTTGCTACACAGAAAAGTAACTGCAGCGGCTGAACGAGGGCACCAGAGAAAACGGACCTCCACTTCAGCGTCGTCTACTTCTTGCGGCTGCGATCTTTTTCCTCTTCTCCGTCCAATCCTCGTGTCAATATTCAATTTGTGTGCCACTGAAAAAGATAGGCGGTGCATCCTCTACCAACTTGCCCTTAGCATGAAATAATATCGCCTTTGTTTTTTCCTTATTTACTGTCAAGGAGTTTGAGGATGACCATTCCTTCAGAGCAGTCAATACTAAGTTCGCTGAATCGGTTAATTGATTAATATCAGTGGAGGAACAGAACAAAGTGGTGTCATCAGCGTAAATAGTAAATGTTATCTCATTGTTTATATTAGTGATGTCATTTATATATAAGTTAAAAAGTATAGGACCCAAGAGACTACCCTGTGGCACTCCATTTGAAATTTGTAGGACATCAGAGCGGCAATAATTGATGACAACATACTGTGAACGCGAGGACATATATGACTTGAAAAGGTTGAGGGCATGGCCACGTATACCGTAATGTTCAAGTTTTGCAAAGAGGGTGTTATGATTGAGGGTATGAAACGCCTTGCTGAAATCTACGAAGATTCCAAGAGTGAGCTTCTGGGATTCAATATTACCTAATATATATTCTTTTTGATCAAGTAATGCATGCTCTGTTGATTTGTTCTTGGTAAACCCGTATTGGCAGTCATTTATAATGGAGTGCTTTCGAAGGAAATCATGAGTTCGATGATGAATTACGCGTTCTAGCCCCTTGGAGAAGAAAGGCAAGACCGATATGGGCCTGTAATTACTTAAATTATTTCTGTCCCCCTTTTTGAAAATTACTGCCACCCTAGCAAGTTTCATATCAGCAGGAAAGTGAGCGGTAGTCAGCGCCGTGTTATATATATGCATTAAGCAGGGAACTCTTGAAGGCAGGACATACTTTATTGGGCGACTCTGGAGATCGCATTAACACACTGGTTAATGCCTGTCAGTAGGCGAACTGATCAGGCTGATAGATTTGTTTTGTGCAAATTTTAGAGGTAAAAAGTGTTGACGTCAGTTTACCCGAAGGCTCATGCGACCATGCTGTCATACTGAAGGAGAGCGCGCGCTGCCGCTCGGTAATTATTCCGTTGCTTACAAATCTCAGATGTCAAATCGGAGAGGCTGAAATACCAGAACCTGACGCTTACCGCGTACGTGGGACAAACTTGGAGCGGGCGCGCGTTCTCTTTTCGCGTCAAGGGCGGAAACAGCGGCGGAGCGGTGGGGCAGTGGCGACCCCACCCCTTGACGTCGGCTGTGCGTATACATACGCAAAGCCAATGAGATGCAGTCACGCACAAAGACGCCACACAAGAAAGCAAAGAGCATGCAACACCAACGACATAGCGCATCGTTGACAACGCCAACTGACGGGTGAGATCACTCATCGGGGACAAAGCGAAGCGAATCACGTGGAAGTGAGTGATGGTATTGGAAAAAAAAAGAGTACTTATAGACCTAGGTACGAGCAAACATGTGTTCAATATAATGTTCATTTCACCAGTATTTTTGTTTATGACCACATTTTCGAAATGAGTGTTTAATTATGTACTATTGGCGATCTAAGCCTCGTTGTGCAAAATATAGCGACTGAGAAATTTAATTCGAGCAATTTTCCTCCGTTCTTCGGGTGCTTCTGCGCTGTGCTGCGCTTCATGGAACATAGCAGACGGAGAGCGCCTGCTTTTCTACTGGTTGTTGATAAAGTGGCCACGGCGGCGCTATTCAGAGCAACGGGTCTCATCTTGTCTGGGTCACTGTGCAGGCTTTCTTCGTGTCGCTGCCGCCAACCTGACCCGCCTGGCTGGTCTGCGGATGCGCTCTGGATGCTTCATAGACGTGGAAACGACCTACCTGGTCTCAAGATGCTATCCCTGTTATCACCACAGAAAGTGGAACGTCGCATTGCCTTCAAAGCTTTGTGACGTCGACGGAACACGCTGTGAAAAGCCCGGATTCTTCGCATCACTTCGCTCTGCAGAGCAACCTGTCTCGCTATGTCGGGATTGCTGAGCAGATCAGGCTTCACAATCTGTTTTAAACTGTTGGCACGAATTCTTGTACTCGCATCATGCTTACTTGGGAGTGCCGTAAGGATCTGTAATTGGTCCGGTGTTATTTAATATTCACGACAACGACCTCGTCCATTCTGTGAAGTCAAATGTGTCGATTAAATCGTTTGCAGCTGATGGCTTCAGTTTTTAAAACTACACATTATGTTGCTGATCAAACTCAGTTGAACGCAAAGCTAAAATTACTAGCAGAATGGTGCAAGTTGTGGGATATGACCATTAAACCAGTTATCTAAAAAGTACAGATGTGTCTAACTGATAAAAAAGAAAACTAGAATTTTCATACAACATGAAGGGCAACTTGTTGAAACAAGTAGAGAAACATAAGTATTTAGGCGTTGCATCACATCCAGGTTTTAAGGGACAGCACAGATTGACAACGTATGCTCTTCAGCTGGTAAAAAATTGGGGTTCTTAAAACATAAATCAGGAAGGTCATCAAGTGCGCTGGGGAGCAAGGCATACAAAGCCATAGTAAGACCTTCTCTAGAGTACGAAAACATTGTGTGGGACCCGCATACAAAGGTATATATAGAAAAAAACGAAAAACTTCAAAAGTTAGCCGCCCGTTTTCTATACAACCGTTACAAACGCCGGGACTCTCAGTCTGCTATGTTGCAGCGCAAGTAACGGGAATTGCTTTGGAATCCATTTGCAGTGATATGATTCATTTTACGTTGTACCAAAACGCATCATTTTACACCATTCGGCTTTAAATTTGTCATGATTCGTCAAACGCTGCAGTGATGTGACCCCTAACGAGTTTCGGAATTACGGTGTCTGGTAAGGATCTTATGGTTCTCATTAAAATCACTTGACTCGCTCGTTGTGTGATATCCTTCGCTATAAACAGCAACGAAAGTGCATTCGAAGACAGTAATTCGTCGATCGCAAGACGACACTGCCGACCAGACACGCCCGACACTACAGAAGAGCGCGTCCCAGCTTTCCCTTGATGAACCTGTACCGGTTCGCTCGCTTTGTGTGGTCGAATCCACCAGCATTGTGACTCGCCGGTGAGAACACTGCCCATAGGCACCACCCAAACTATCAAAAACACCGAGCACGACAGCGTGGACGCCTGCTATGAAGTGCGATTCATCTGGACACCTACAAGCCGCCGTCGCCTCCGTCGCAACAGTTCGCAGGCGCTATGGCATGTGAGGCCTGGTGGGCACACTTCAACGGCGAGGTCAAAAAACGACGTTGACGTGAGCAAATTTTGCGGGTGGTTTGAATGCGGAATATTTCGGGAATTGCGATTCTCTTAGGAAAGCAGCCTCGTCTTCTCTCAGAAAAAGAATAGAAAGAAAAAAGGACATGCGCAGTGTTTCTGAGGAATACGGCAACTATATTTCTAAGTTTGCAATTTCCTATTATTGTGCCTTTAACGTTCTCTGTTACTGAGTTGTGTCTTCTCGTGAACTGGCGCTGATTATAGCAAGAGTGGTTTGTTTCTGGAGCCCTTGTTGAGTGTTGTGAGCTGCTTCCCGATGCCTAAGGTTAAGGGGCCTCCGAATGTTCGAAATTTTCGAATAGCGAATCGGAGATTCTTCTGCTCGATCTGCTGAACAAGTCAAACACTGCATGTTTAGAATTACTGGAAACAGAATCCAGGCCGTTCTCAGGTTTTCGAATAATTGGCGAGAATTTCGAACATAGCATGCCGCAGTTTTTTTTTCGCAAATTATTTCAATAACAGTGTCCCCCCAGACGCCGCACAGCATGCAAAGAAGACCCCTAATGGCGTATGTGTTGAGTGCCCGCCTAGCACATAGAGGGCCTGGGTGCGAACCGCGCGCGAATTTTTTTTGATAGAATGGTCATTTTCGTTCCGACACGCTCTGCCGACGGGTCCTGTACACGACACACACGAGACAAGGTATGAATAAAAGAAATAAGTTGTAAAAATTCACTTGGAACGTGACTCACGCTTCGCTTGTCGGTCAGTTCTCTCCTATTGTTCCTGGTATCACACTTAATCGTGCCCATTCGCTGTCGCTACATGGCTGCTTTTCCTTTGTTGTAACTTTGTTGTTGTAACCAAGGTAAGTCTCTTTTCAGTTCTTGTGTGGTGTGATATGAGTGTCGACTCTGTGCTGTTTGGTTTTAACACAGTTTTTCAAGTTTCCGGTGCTATTTTTAATGCATCCTCTTGAGTGCACGTGTATGACTTGATGTTTTTGCTCTGCGAGGGCACGCCTTTGTCAGGTGTAGGTGACACCTTTGACCTGTCTTGGCACGATTTGTTTACATCCCTACAAAGAAACATATATTAACTTCACCTCACTTCAAATATTCGCTGGCTATAGACGTCTGGCGCATTAACCAATGGTGAAAAAGGAAACAAGAATGAAGCATCATAGCTAATCCTTCTCTCATTTTTCTACTTCAGAACGTCAGTAATGCATGCAAGACGAAGGAAAAAGCCCGAGAATGTTGCAAGGGGCAATTCACAAGTGGAGGGAACGCTGTAAACTTCGCATTAGGCAGTCAGGTTATTACGAGGCCGGCGGCATTAAATTTTTACGATGGGAGTGCCGCACGTAACTTAGCTTATCTGTACTTGTGCGAGGGCAAATACAGAAAAAATGAACTGAAAGCAAACGAGACCGCAGCAATGCGAAAAGCGCAGATCGTTTCCTGAAACAACGTTCCATGCTAGAAGCGGTGCGTGGATGTAGTAGTGATTTATAAAGCGCAGCGAGCCTTTGGCGAAGTCGACAGAAAAGTTTATTTTCCGCAGTTCGGCACTTCTGTTTGCTATTGAATTATGCCAGACTAATAAAGAAAAATGGAGCGACTCCTTAAAAACGTGAATAAAGAGTAACAAAGGAAAACAAAAAAGCGACAGTTCCAAGCGCTTAAGCAATCACCATATTGAATGACTGAGGAAAAAATATATTACAAAGTGCCAGTTTTTCCTGATTGCAATGTGGCGCTATTAATGGCCAAGTTCGAGACAGGCGTGGAACTTATTATGTATACAGCCGTAAAAAAATCAGACGCTAGGTGTGGAAAATATTTACGGACACTTCCATGTAAACGATAGAAATGAAGCGAAACACGTGTAGGCTTCCAGATTTCCTTAAAAAAATAGGAGGGGCGACCGGAAGAAAGCATTATTGCAATAATTTTGCAATAATGGAAAATTGAATTATTTTGCATTAATTATAATGCATTGCATTATTTATAATTTTTGTCTTGCAGGTGGCCTCCTTAATCGGAGGTCGAGTTATGACTGGAATTTCCCGCGCCTGGCAGACCAGCGCAAGCTAATGGCTGGGCAAATGGAGGTTGCGGGGTACTCCACATGCGGTCACCCCGCCAGCGCTACGGGAGCACCTAAAAAAAAGGCACACTTGAGAAAATAAACAAAGGAATATTATGGAGGAGACGAAGGTAAGGAGGAGACGAATTGTGGAGATGGGGTTTAACAGCCCGCGCACCAATGGCATAGAGAAGAAAACTTAAAATGCAACCCGCTTCTTTGCACGAAGGAATGACAGTAAGGAAGCCTCGACAGTGCCTCGGCCAAGACAGCAGATTCAAGTCATCCCTTATCTGCACAAAATTTCCCATAACCTGAAGAAGATTGGAAACAGGAATGATGTGACTGTACTTTTTTCCGCGCCTACTAAGCTGTCAAGCGTATGTACCGTTCTGGCCAAAAAACCTCAGCGATGTGAAAAGAAGCATGGCACTAGGTTCGTCGAATGTTCCACCAATGTTGTGTACAGCCTGCCTCTCACTTGTGGGTGCATATATATTGGACAGACGGGTAGATGCGTGAATGACCGCATCATTGAACACAAGAGGAATGTGGAAAGTTACAAAACTGGCAACCTGTATGACCATATTGTCTGCCATAAATGCAAACCTGTGTATGAGGGCACTATAATTCTCGCACGTAGCAAAACCAAAATGCAGAGAGAGATCACTGAGGCCTTTTTAATAACGAAAAACGGTGAAAAATGTATTAGTTCCACCTCTTTAACACTCCTTGATAAGGAGCTAGCCTTTTTAGGACATGTGTGATTTATTGGGCTACTTGCTGTTACATACCTTTCTTCAATAAGTACTTTCTTCTGGGCGAGTTGGTTCATAATTTCCAAAGGTAAAACCTTGCGCAAACAGTAGAAGAAGAAGGAGACGGTACAACAGGACAGAGCGCAAACTTCCAACTGGTTTATTTAGGAAACTGTACCTACATATATAGACAGGTCAAATCATATCAGAGTGATCAGGCGTAAACACGTGTGCACACAACCAGCGAAGATCCACTACCAAGCAGGGCAAAGCTAATAAAATCTCATCATGTTATCACTGAGGCCAAAAGATGCTAGCTGTAAGAAGGCTGAAAGAAGTATGCAGGGTAATACCAGCAACGCAGACAGATACACACACATACACATGCACGACTGCGCGCGCGCAAACAACACATGCACATGCACACACACACACACAAATAGACAAGCATCCGTAACCTTGTAACAACACATATCTTTGGCAAAGCCAAGTCAGACCTAAAAACAAAGTAAAACAGGCAGTCACAACTAAAACCGATAAAACAGCCAACAGGCTAAACCTGAGTGAATAAAATCAATTATCTAGGCAAAAGCCGCGTCACTCATAAAAAACCAACAACAAAAATCAACAACAAAAACAAGACGTATAGAATTTTAAGCAAAAGCCGCGTCAGTAATAAAAATCAACAACAGACAAGAAGGTATGTAACAGCAAGTAGCCCAACAAATCACACATGTCCTAAAAAGGCTAGCTCCTTATCAAGGAGTGTTAAAGAGGTGGAACTAATACATTTTTCACCATTTTTCATTATTAAAAAGGCCTCAGTGATCTCTCTCTGCATTTTGGTTTTGCTACGTGCGAGAATTATAGTGCCCTCATACACAGGTTTGCATTTATGGCAGACAATATGGTCATACAGGTTGCCAGTTTTGTAACTTTCCACATTTCTCTTGTGTTCAATGATGCGGTCATTCACGCATCTACCCGTCTGTCCAATATATATGCACCCACAAGTGAGAGGCAGGCTGTACACAACATTGGTGGAACATTCGACGAACCTAGTGCCAGGCTTCTTTTCACATCGTTGAGGTTTTTTGGCCAGAACGGTACATACGCTTGACAGCTTAGTAGGCGCGGAAAAAAGTACAGTCACATCATTCCTGTTTCCAATCTTCTTCAGGTTATGGGAAATTTTGTGCAGATAAGGGATGACTTGAATCTGCTGTCTTGGCCGAGGCACAGTCGAGGCTTCCTTACTGTCATTCCTTCGTGCTTTATGTAGAATACCTGCTGTAACACTGTGGATTGCGTTGGCGGGATACCCTGCTTTTTCAAGACGATTGATCTGGATGGTGACGCTGCTTTTCAGGTTGTGTGAACAGCTCCTGGCAAGTGCTGCTTGAAGAAGACCAGCTATTATTCCACGTTTGACGAGCTTCGAGTGGGCGCTTTCATAGGGCAATAAGCTTTTCTTGCTGCGTGGATTGTATTTGTAACAAGGGCCGCATCCGGAATCGTTGAAGGTTATTAGCAAATCAAGGAACTGAATCTCCTGACGATGTGGTAATTCCCAGGTGAACTTGAGGCCTTTTGCTTCGGCGGTGAACAACCCTACAATTTTGGCGACAACGGCATCCATGTCGCAACCAGGAGTCGCTTGAAGTATGATAAGGTAGTCATCCACATACCTCAGGACTTTCAGTACACCCATGCCTGTCAGGAAGTCATACATTCGTCGGTCCACGGCAGACAAGTAGATGTCACAGAGCACCGGTGCCACAGATGAACCTATGCATATCCCTTCTTTTTGGACAAAGAATTTTTCGTTAAAGAATATTGCAGTGGAATTGAGATAAAACTCAAGCAGGGTGATGAAGTTGTCAGTGCTTAGCCCTGATGAGCTCTGGAAGTTGATTTCACTAGAGCACTCAATCTTGTCCCGGACGGTTTCGAGGAGCCTTCCTTGTGGAACAGAATAATAAAGATCTTCAACGTCTACGGAAAAGGCTGTCTTTGCTGATTCCAGGTTTAGAAGAGCTTCGACTGCGTCAGCAGAACTTTCAACTAGGAAGGGATCCTCAAGTGGCAGGGACTTAAGCTGCTGCTGCAGGAACTTGCTTACTGCGGCTTGCCATGTTCCCTTTTCCGACACTATGGTCCTCAGTGGGCATTCAGGCTTGTGTGTTTTGCCTGAAAAGAATACTTCTAAGAAGTGATTCTTGGACTTTTCGGCAACTTTCTTCACTCTCTCAAGGGAAAGATCCTGCAGCAACTGCACAGCAACAGATTTCTGTTTTTTGGAGCGGAATTTAACCTCTTTGAAATTCTTTTCTAAGGCTTGAAGAGCTTTTTCTTTAAAAAGCGTTTCAGGCATGACCACAAAGCCTCTTTCTTTATCAGCCTGTAGTGCGGTGGCTCCGCAACGCTGTATTGCCTTAGCTATCTTCATAATTGGAGGCTTCCTTCCCTGGAGTGCGTCCACTGTTCGTAGCAAGCAGTCAACGCCGTCGCCAATCACTCTCACCTTGTTAGCTTCTTTAGCTCCTGCTGCCACAGTCCTAACAAGTTCCAGTAATTGGGGTCTGCTGGTCATTGGTTCGTAACTGAACTTAGGTCCTTTTTGCAGCGTTCTTCTGACGTCATCAGGTAGCCGCACATCTCCCAGAACGACGAGCGTGTCCGTCGTAGCACGCCTAGTTTTTTCTTTACGAGGCAAAGTGCATACAATGCAGCGCCACTGAAACTCTGTTGACTGGGCTATCAGCTTCTTGAATTCGGCGAGACGGCGACCTTGTCTTGTAGGATGACTGTGATCACTAACATATATCTTTAGCCATTCTTCCAGCAGTCGAACTTGGTTCCAATACTCAGATTTGAGGATTTTGCAGATCCGTCTTAAGTGACCCCACGAAGGATTAACATGCCCAAATAAATGTCGAACTTCCAGTGGTGCTATTTTCCTTCTGAGACAGAACGTGACGTACCTTGCTTGGCAGATGGTGCTGGAAATGAGTCTTACGCATGTAATAGTCGGATCGGTGGTCTTTTCAGTATATAGGATAGAGCCCAATGTAGGAGAAATCAGTTCAATAAGTACTTTCTTCTGGGCGAGTTGGTTCATAATTTCCAAAGGTAAAACCTTGCGCAAACAGTAGAAGAAGAAGGAGACGGTACAACAGGACAGAGCGCAAACTTCCAACTGGTTTATTTAGGAAACTGTACCTACATATATAGACAGGTGAAATCATATCAGAGTGATCAGGCGTAAACACGTGTGCACACAACCAGCGAAGATCCACTACCAAGCAGGGCAAAGCTTATAAAATCTCATCATGTTATCACTGAGGCCAAAAGATGCTAGCTGTAAGAAGGCTGAAAGAAGTATGCAGGGTAATACCAGCAACGCAGACAGATACACACACATACACATGCACGACTGCGCGCGCGCAAACAACACATGCACATGCACACACATGCACATGCAATACAGCGTTGCGGAGCCACCGCACTACAGGCTGATAAAGAAGGAGGCTTTGTGGTCATGCCTGAAACGCTTTTTAAAGAAAAAGCTCTTCAAGCCTTAGAAAAGAATTTCAAAGAGGTTAAATTCCGCTCCAAAAAACAGAAATCTGTTGCTGTGCAGTTGCTGCAGGATCTTTCCCTTGAGAGAGTGAAGAAAGTTGCCGAAAAGTCCAAGAATCACTTCTTAGAAGTATTCTTTTCAGGCAAAACACACAAGCCTGAATGCCCACTGAGGACCATAGTGTCGGAAAAGGGAACATGGCAAGCCGCAGTAAGCAAGTTCCTGCAGCAGCAGCTTAAGTCCCTGCCACTTGAGGATCCCTTCCTAGTTAAAAGTTCTGCTGACGCAGTCGAAGCTCTTCTAAACCTGGAATCAGCAAAGACAGCCTTTTCCGTAGATGTTGAAGATCTTTATTATTCTGTTCCACAAGGAAGGCTCCTCGAAACCGTCCGGGACAAGATTGAGTGCTCTAGTGAAATCAACTTCCAGAGCTCATCAGGGCTAAGCACTGACAACTTCATCACCCTGCTTGAGTTTTATCTCAATTCCACTGCAATATTCTTTAACGAAAAATTCTTTGTCCAAAAAGAAGGGATATGCATAGGTTCATCTGTGGCACCGGTGCTCTGTGACATCTACTTGTCTGCCGTGGACCGACGAATGTATGACTTCCTGACAGGCATGGGTGTACTGAAAGTCCTGAGGTATGTGGATGACTACCTTATCATACTTCAAGCGACTCCTGGTTGCGACATGGATGCCGTTGTCGCCAGAATTGTAGGGTTGTTCACCGCCGAAGCAAAAGGCCTCAAGTTCACCTGGGAATTACCACATCGTCAGGAGATTCAGTTCCTTGATTTGCTAATAACCATCAACGATTCCGGATGCGGCCCTTGTTACAAATACAATCCACGCAGCAAGAAAAGCTTATTGCCCTATGAAAGCGCCCACTCGAAGCTCGTCAAACGTGGAATAATAGCTGGTCTTCTTCAAGCAGCACTTGCCAGGAGCTGTTCACACAACCTGAAAAGCAGCGTCACCATCCAGATCAATCGTCTTGAAAAAGCAGGGTATCCCGCCAACGCAATCCACAGTGTTACAGCAGGTATTCTACATAAAGCACGAAGGAATGACAGTAAGGAAGCCTCGACTGTGCCTCGGCCAAGACAGCAGATTCAAGTCATCCCTTATCTGCACAAAATTTCCCATAACCTGAAGAAGATTGGAAACAGGAATGATGTGACTGTACTTTTTTCCGCGCCTACTAAGCTGTCAAGCGTATGTACCGTTCTGGCCAAAAAACCTCAACGATGTGAAAAGAAGCATGGCACTAGGTTCGTCGAATGTTCCACCAATGTTGTGTACAGCCTGCCTCTCACTTGTGGGTGCATATATATTGGACAGACGGGTAGATGTGTGAATGACCGCATCATTGAACACAAGAGAAATGTGGAAAGTTACAAAACTGGCAACCTGTATGACCATATTGTCTGCCATAAATGCAAACCTGTGTATGAGGGCACTATAATTCTCGCACGTAGCAAAACCAAAATGCAGAGAGAGATCACTGAGGCCTTTTTAATAATGAAAAATGGTGAAAAATGTATTAGTTCCACCTCTTTAACACTCCTTGATAAGGAGCTAGCCTTTTTAGGACATGTGTGATTTGTTGGGCTACTTGCTGTTACATACCTTCTTGTCTGTTGTTGATTTTTATTACTGACGCGGCTTTTGCTTAAAATTCTATACGTCTTGTTTTTGTTGTTGATTTTTTGTTGTTGGTTTTTTATGAGTGACGCGGCTTTTGCCTAGATAATTGATTTTATTCACTCAGGTTTAGCCTGTTGGCTGTTTTATCGGTTTTAGTTGTGACTGCCTGTTTTACTTTGTTTTTAGGTCTGACTTGGCTTTGCCAAAGATATGTGTTGTTACAAGGTTACGGATGCTTGTCTATTTGTGTGTGTGTGTGTGTGCATGTGCATGTGTTGTTTGCGCGCGCGCAGTCGTGCATGTGTATGTGTGTGTATCTGTCTGCGTTGCTGGTATTACCCTGCATACTTCTTTCAGCCTTCTTACAGCTAGCATCTTTTGGCCTCAGTGATAACATGATGAGATTTTATTAGCTTTGCCCTGCTTGGTAGTGGATCTTCGCTGGTTGTGTGCACACGTGTTTACGCCTGATCACTCTGATATGATTTCACCTGTCTATATATGTAGGTACAGTTTCCTAAATAAACCAGTTGGAAGTTTGCGCTCTGTCCTGTTGTACCGTCTCCTTCTTCTTCTACTGTTTGCGCAAGGTTTTACCTTTGAAAATACCTTTCTTGTCTGTTGTTGATTTTTATTACTGACGCGGCTTTTGCTTAGAAATCTATACGTCTTGTTTTTGTTGTTGATTTTTTGTTGTTTTTTTGTTGTTGGTTTTTTATGAGTGACGCGGCTTTTGCCTAGAAAATTGATTTTATTCACTCAGGTTTAGCCTTTTGGCTGTTTTATCGGTTTTAGTTTGTGACTGCCTGTTTTACTTTGTTTTTAGGTCTGACTTGGCTTTGCCAGAGATATGTTTTGTTACAAGGTTACGTGTGCTTGTCTATTTGTGTGTGTGTGTGTGTGTATGTGCATGTGTTGTTTGCGCGCGCGCAGTCGTGCATGTGTATGTGTGTGTATCTGTCTGCGTTGCTGGTATTACCCTGCATACTTCATTCAGCCTTCTTACAGCTAGCATCTTTTGGCCTCAGTGATAACATGATGAGTTTTTTAGTTTTGCCCTGCTTGGTAGTGGATCTTCGCTGGTTGTGTGCACACGTGTTTACGCTTGATCACTCTGATATGATTTCACCTGTCTATATATGTAGGTACAGTTTCCTAAATAAACCAGTTGGAAGTTTGCGCTCTGTCCTGTTGTACCGTCTCCTTCTTCTTCTACTGTTTGCGCAAGTTTTTACCTTTTGAAATTATGAACCAACTCGCCCAGAAGAAAGTACTTATTCTTTGACGGGCTTCAGCTAAGTTTAATCAGATGGCAGATCGCTAAAGAAAAAAGTCGTGCGTAGTGATTATACCTGCTTATCCGCGTTAAAAATGTCGCTGATAGACGTCAATGAACTGGATTAATATAACATAAACTTGTGTGTTTTCCTTTTTGACTCTCGGGCACAGCCTGCAGCGTGAAAGAGAGCCTGGAAATCTTGAGCTATACATCAACTACGACCACCAGATGGGCACTGAAAGTGAAATCGCAGAGCGTCTGCCAGACTCTGTCATTGCAATACACAGCTCTAAATGTTGGTAGCGTTAAGTATTGAAAGCTGTAGACCACGTCCTTGAAACTTGAGCGGAGGTGCCCACAAAAATGAGTTGACAGAGTTCAGCAGTAAGAGGAGCTATAATTAAACTAACACTCGCTATGACACATTGGAAACACCGCATAAGATAAGCGCACGGACACAACGCTATTTTGGCACATTATGCCTCCGCTTCTACTTTATTTTCTACGCATCTTAGCCTTGTAACAACCAGGCCAGCAAGGGGCAATACTAGCCCCTGTACGCACGCACTTTACAAGGTGACCGCAACGTAGCGTCCCTGCCAGCGCTGAAAATGCAACTCCACCACTTTTGAGAATTCCTCAATACTGAAGGTTTGAAATCCACATAGGCTGCAGGTAAAGCATTCCAATTTTGGGGGGATATTTGAAATGGTGACGTAATCGAGGATAAAAATTCACGCTTGTCCTCACAACACCGCAGTAGCGTAGATAAGCTCGATGTGACGTCACGGACGGTAAGATTGAAAAATTCCGCTGCCGTCAACCACACCCTGCCGTGCGTCGTTGGAAGTGACAAACAATGCTCGACGTTCTTTGCCGTCGGTGGCATTAGCTTTCTTCTTAGAAAGCAAGCGTTTGCCCTGTAAAAGCACCGGCACAGTTCATAGATTTAATAAGTTCTTTGAGAAATATAACCTAATTACTTATTGCCAATATTCATTTAGGAAAGGACGGTCGACAGAAATGGCCTTCTACTTAAAGAACCGATGGCTCAAAACATAGATGCTGGTCTTTTTACTCTAGGTCTGTTCATTGATTTTAGCAAAGTCTTCCACTTCTTCAGCCACCCCGGTTGAAAAATCCACCAGAATGTTTTGGTGTGTTCTGGTGTTAACACCAGGATTTGCTGGTGTGGCTGGTGGGGGAACCAGGCCAGCCTGATGCTGTCTGGTGTGCACACCTGACCAGCCTGGTGGTGTCTGGTGTGCACACCAGACCAGCCTGGTTGTGTCTGGTGTGCACACCAGACCGGTGTGGTGGTGTGTGGTGTGCACACTAGACCGGTGTTGTGTTGTCTGATGTGCACACCAGACTGGCTTCATATCGTCTGGTGTGCACACTAGACTGGTTTCGAGTCATCTGGTGTGTATGATCCAGCTCAAGCACACCAGACCTGTTGCTGTATTCATGTGCGGGAGCCGAGCGCCACCAAAAATATCTGTTCGGTTCATTCTAGTTTGCATGCAAGATTTACCAGATACAATCTCAGGCACATGCCAGACATGTGGCCAAGGATTATTTCATGCACGGACCAACATGCAGGTTGGTTTGGTACTTACTGAGATTAATTAAAGATTTCTGCCCTGCTTAATTGCGTAGTCCATTGTTGCAACGATATGTGTTCATGTCTTCACACCACAGTCAAACTGTAAAAAGTCCAAGGTAAATTGTGAGGCGCATTCGCATATCATGCAGCATATAATTTAGTATTTATTACTATTGCATTGAAGATGAATGGCAGTCTGTTTATTATGTGGAGAAAAAAGGCATACTTTTTTAGCTTCCAGGTATAGTTAAATGCTCATATCAGCCAGGACAATAAAAAATTTGTATCTGGTGTGACTATGAAAACATAAAGGCATGACAGCAGGTCGAACTCAAGCTTGAAAGGAATTAAAACGCTAGAATAACAGCGCGAAGGACGCAGACGAAGAAGAGAAGACGCAAGACACAAACACAGCGCTGACTGACAACTGATATTTATTTGCAGAAGTGTACAAATATATACAAGGTGTTTTTTTTACAAGGTCAAAAATTAAAAAAAAAGGCAAATTGCTTTAGATTTATTTTAGCACTGGGGCTAAACTGGAGGCTACGGCGGGCGCCAGGCAAGAGGAAAACGGCTTTAATTAGCTCGCGGATTAACTGAATATGTTAATGAACTTTTCTAATTTTTATTTTAGGGGTTATGTTCTATTCGCAGAATATGAGATCGTCCTCCAAACAGTCCAACCGAGAAAAAACCATTCTCATTAAAACTTTTTCACGCACGTTACGAGGCGCGAAAAAGTCACCCTGGCAGGGATCTTCACACCGTAACTCAGCGGCGGTGAGCGCCTCTGACGTAGTTCGTTCCGCCCTGCGCTTTGCGTCGTCACACGGCTGATATCACCTGAAGCCCGGACGGGCGGCCTGCGCTATCGCTGCTTGTTTCGCTTCGCTCCGCGGCCTCACGGAATGCCGCGTTGTAACAAAAACGCACTGACACAAAGCGCAGGGCGGAGCGAGCTACGTCACACACGCTCACAGACGCTGTGTTAGTGTGAAGCTGCCTACCAGGGTGACTTTTTATCGCTTCGTAACGCGCGCAAAAATTTTTTTCATGAAAATTTTTTTTCTTGGCTGCACTGTTTGGAAGACGATCTCCAATTCTGCTAATACAACATATCCCCTAAAATAAAAATTATAAAAGTTAATTAACGTATTCAGTTAATCATCGAACTAATTAAAGTAGTTTGCTTCTTACCTGGCGTCCGCCGTAGCCCTCAGTATAGCCCCAGGGTTAAAAGAAATCGAAAGGAATTTATCTTGCTTTAAAATTTGGACCTTCTAAAAAAAACACCCGGTATACATGGCTTGATGCGCGACAGAAAAACAAAAACAGATGTGATGCGCATGACGAAGATGAACCAAATCATCTAGTCATTCGCCTTGCCAAGAACGCCAGCTTTTTGTCAGATAACGCGAGGGAAGGAGTGCTAACGCAACCGTCCCCAACCTCCAAAATTCTTTTATCTTATATTATCTCCCTTGTGATGTGGTCTTTGTTTCTCTTATAAGTATTGCATTTATCGAAAAGTGGTTTGCATTCTGTTTTGCGTTCCTTAGTGCATTCGAGGCAGTGAAGAGGCAGGTTACGGTGGTTGGAATTTTCGACATCCTTATTATGCTCTCTTAATCGATCGTTCAGGCATCGTCCCGTTTGCCCTACATACACTTTCCCGCATGAAATATGAATCTCATAACTAGTCCCTCAGTGCAGTCAACGAACTTATTTTTATATCTTGTCTTGCAAGCAAGAGTTGGCTCAGTACCGGGATTACTGACGCAACTAAGCATTGATAGTTTACGCGCTGCGGAGGAGGCTACTCGTACATCAGAACGTTGTGCTATCTTCTTTAGACTGTGAGATAGGGTGTGAATGTAAGGAAGGACACTTTTTCGGCTTGTTCGAGATATCAGGTTGTCGGTTTTTTCCGTTGTTGAGTTCGTGCCTGAGCAAGCCTTCCGCAACAGAAACCAGCATATGGATCGGGTAGCCTGCGGCACCTAATCTAGATGCTTGCTGGGCTAAAATGATTTCAAGTAGGTGCTCACAGGATTTCTTAACGGCATTCTTGAAACACGAGGTGACTACGGCTCTTTTCACTAGTTTGGAATGCGCCGAGTGAACTTGCAGTAGTGGCTTCTTGGAACGGGGCTCATACGCCCAGCACACATGTTTGTCAGAAAATGTAATATTTAAGTCTAAAAACCGAATCGATCCACCTTCTGGAAGTTCGTGAGTCAAGGTTAGTGGATTAAGACACTCACGAAAAATGGTGAGTGTGTTAAAAACATCAAGCTCGTAAAATCCAGAGCTGATGTCTAAAACCAGTGTATGTAGGGCAAACGGGACGATGCCTGAACGATTGATTAAGAGAGCATAATAAGGATGTCGAAAATTCCAACGACCGTAACCTGCCTCTTCACTGCCTCGAATGCACTAAGGAACGCAAACAGAATGCAAACCACTTTTCAATAAATGCAGCCGC
Source organism: Amblyomma mixtum (assembly GCF_055824585.1). NCBI lineage: Eukaryota > Metazoa > Arthropoda > Arachnida > Ixodida > Ixodidae > Amblyomma > Amblyomma mixtum. The sequence goes on along the minus strand of NC_143021.1, from coordinate 68,694,052 downwards.
CGCGGTGGCTCAGCGGTTATGGTGCTCGGCTGGTGACCCAAAAGACACGGGTTCGATCCCGGCCGCGGCGGCTAGAATTTCTTTGGAGGAGAAATTCTAGAGGCCCGTGTACTGTGCGATGTCAGTGCACGTTAAAGAACCCCAGGTGGTCGAAATTTCCGGAGCCCTCCACTGCGGCGTCCCTCATAGCCTTAGTCGCTTTGGGACGTTAAACCCCATAAACCAAACCAAACCAATGAATGTAATATTTATAAGAGAAACAAAGACCGCATCACAAGGGAGATAATAGAAGCTAAAAGAATTTTGGAGCTTGGGGACAGTTGCGTTAGCACTCATTCCCTCGCGTTATCTGACAAAGAGCTGGCGTTTTTGGCAAGGCGAAAGACTAGATGATTTGCTTCATCTTCGGCATGCGGATCACATATGTTTTTGTTTTATGCGAAGCATATTACTAGAGCTACACTACAGCCCGTCGAGCGCGGCGGTGGAGCTACCATTGACCACGTGACGTTTAGCGTGACCACGTGACACCACGTGACAACATGACGTCACAGCAGAGGAGAGATGGGCTGCCGGCTCGCGCGGTGGGCTGCGGCGGTGGAGGCTCCACATCAGAGGCGCGGCGGCTGACCACGTGACAACATGACGTCACAGCAGACGAGAGATGGGCTGCCGGCTCGCGCGGTCGGCCGCGGCGGTGGAGGCTCCACATCAGAGGCGCTGCAGCTGACCACGTGACGCTACAGCAGCGGTATAAAGCTGAGCTTGCCTCGCTCTCCGGGCACTTACGAGGCGGCCAGGTGTTGGGATGCCAAGTAGAAGCAGGGCTGATTTGAACGAGAAGCGAAAGCTTCAGCGTGCCACAGAGACCGATGAAGAGCGGGATGAACGTCTGGCTAAGCGGCGTGCTCAATATGCGGCTGGGCGACAACGTTCTACAACAACTGAAGAACAAAGCGAGGAACTTTACCAAGCCTAGCCATCAATATGCTTCGCATCTGACTAGGCTTAACCTTAGCTAAGCCTCAGCCATTTTTTTCTGTCGCGCATCAAGCCATGTATATATATTTGTAAACTTCTGCAAATAAATATGAGTTGTCAGTCAGCGCTGTATTTGTGTCTTGTGCCTCCTTTTCTTCGTCTGCGTCCTTCGCACTGTTTTTCTAATGAGCAACCAACTAGCCCGCACTTCAACGCCTGTAAATTAAAACACGTTTATTCACAAAATTCAGCATAGAACTCCGTCGTTTCAGAGTTGCAGTAGTGCCTTCGCGAAATGGGCGTTTGGGAAGGTGCCCCTGAAAGCATCACAAAAGAACAGCATCAATTCATTCCCCTGAATTGTAGCAATGTGGGGCCTTTTATACAGCCAGGCAGCTTCCACAGTGCTTACCAGTGCCTTTCACAGTGATCAAGGCAATGAAATTACTGGAATCGGAATGATGATAAGGAGGTGGGTTTTTGTGCAGACACAATACTTGACGGGCAGGTGGGAAAGCACTGAAGTGTTGCCAGCTGCATTAAGCACAACAGCAAATGCCAGCTCAGTTGATAACAATTTTGCAAGGGCATTTGAAGACAACTTCACACAGCACTGTGCATTTGCTCATCGACGCAATGCCAGAAACCATTAGGAACAGCAAAACAGAAACAGGCATGGCTGAGTTGGCAACAGCGAAAAGTGCTACATGGCAGGACAGCCGAAAACATCCTAAGCTTCCCCCTGTGCTATAGATTCTGCCTGTAAGAGTTTAATTTTATGACTGACATGAGAGCTGTACGTTCTTAAGAGATGCAGAAGAGGATGTGAACTATCAAGTTTAAATGGCCGAGGATTATTTCGTGCACTGACCAAACACCACCAATTGCATAGCTGCTAAAAGGGGAATTTTGCTACTGTAGTTTACTTGTTTTAATACCAGCTAGGAAAGATGCCCGAGACAACTTTTTCACCAACAGCCAAAGGAGGTCTCAAGGTCAGCACATGTAGGTAAAAAAACAAGCAAAACACATTTTACATATCATTATATAAAGGGTCTTGGAAAACAATGGCCTTCCAAAGTTACATGCACTGAAAAAATTCCCCGCTGTACATTACCACTGAAGGCTGTGGAAAGGTGCAAAGGAAGTGCAAATACACTGTAGACAACATCTTCATCACGAGTTGCTGTTTTTCACGACAATGCCTACTTCGAAGCATGAAGGACAGGAAACCAAAAACTCGTGCTCAGCAGCAGAGCAACAAATAATGCACAAGACAGTACACCAGAACTTATCATTGCTTACTAAGGCACAATATTATATAACAAAGGACTCGTATCACAGGATACAATGTCAGTCAGGTTATCCAGCTGAAGTAAGCAAAGAATAAAAATAAATGGGTGAAGTTTTCACTGGATATAAACGAATGCATGAGAACTGCTTCAAAGAACTGTTCACGAACTCGGAACAGATTGAAAACACAGATATTCATGATTAGAACAGCGCGAACTACAAGGGACAAGAAAAGAAGGGACACAGGACGAGCGCTGACTCGCAACTCGGGAGCACCTGACGAATGTTGCGTTTCATGCTTTTTGTGTTTTTTTGTGTTTTTTGTGTTTCTTCCCTTTGATTGTTTCTTCATATAAGAAGGTTTCAGTGAATAAACCTTTTAGTTGCGAGTCAGCGCTCGTCCTGTGTCCCTTCTTTTCTTGTCCCTTGTAGTTCGCGCTGTTCTAATCATGAATATCTACCAACTCGCCCAACTGAACGTTTTGCTGAAAACACAGAGATAACAGTCCCTTATAAGTGTGTTCATTTAACAGAAATGAACACTTGCAAAAAAGCTGGCTCATTCGGGTTTCTAAATCATATATACAGGCATATATCTTGTAGAGAAATCATCAGCTAAACTGCTTATACTGTGGGGCAAAGGCTTCTCCGAATACTAAGTTCCGAACCTCATGTGAAACACGGCACTGCAGGCGCATTCATGCTTTGGTTGGTCTGTCCAGCGGGCTCAATATTTAAGGCTACGTATTCCTTTGATGGAGACAGTTGGCAAGCACGTATGTGAATTTTGTACTAAGCTGCCATTGAAGCATGTATGTGTTGACGTGTTGGCAAATGCAAAGAAAAACATGCCTATCGAAACATTTTCTTGCTGAACATGCACAAGACAGTGTACTGGATGCCACTGGCATGTGACAGTGACCATGCATAACAAACAGGACAGTGTGTTAATTAATTAATTAATTTATTTGGGAATACTGTAGCGCTCACTTCAGGGCCATAACAGGAGAGTTTTTTATTTTAATTATCGAGGAACAAAAACGTCAGGCATCGACAAGACACAAAAACATAATCAAAACACGAATACTTAACTACTTAACAAACAAGGATGAGGCAAATCACAACAACACCATGATCAGTTGTAAATTCCCCTGTTGCCTGTAATATAATTCCAAGAGGTTCTCGAACTCTTTGAAATTTGGGCTTGGACAATGAATTCCGCAAGACCATTTCACATATTAATACATGAGGGGAAAAAAGAGTTTTGAAAAGCACGTAGGTGGGCTCTGTACAGCCGTATTGCGGCACTGTGGTTTAAACGCGCACTTTGTTTTAGAGGGGGGTGAATATACGTTTCTTTGTTTATTTTTAGTTGATATCTGGTGATTGGGAAAAAAAGTTTCAACCGTTGTTTTTATCGTCGTGTTTTGAGCAGTTCCAGGTCGCAAGATTTAAGCATGTCTGTTACAGAATCGGTCCTCCGATAACGCGAACATACAAAACGCACTGCGGTACTCTGAATTTTTTCGAGCTTATCTTGCAAGTACACTTGGTGGGGGCTCCAAACAGAGGCGGCATACTCCAAAACCGGGCGAATAAATGTATTGCCACGTATCATTGTAGTATTTCTTCGCTCACGCTCAAGGCTGCAGGAAACGGTTGTTATCACTTTTGTTCGTGACGCGAGAAGCGACCAGACTAATCTCGATTGATGGCAACCATGAAAGGCTGCATCTAGGTTTTTCTAGATTACTGTAGATGATCTTGTCCTGTTATCTGGAAGTTTCCTTGCCGTCTTTAATTTGACCGATGCCGCGAGCGGCGGACATTCGTAGTTCGACGATTGACGACCACGCTTGTCGCTTACGCCGCCGCCGAGTGATTCAGTTCTTTTGCGGGCGCAAGTCAGCCCAAATAAAGAGCTTCGTTTGCAAGTCTTTCTGGTATCTTCCTGACCGCTGGACTGCCGTCTCTGCAACGTGACATCTGGTGGAGGTGCTGGGTAGCCTTCTATGTTTCGGACACCACCTACAAGTCGTGACGCCAGCCCTTTGAGTCATCTACCGCAGGACCTGAGTCCAGTCCACCGCGCAAGCCGACGCCTGCAAGGGGACGAACCTGAGTTCGGGATTCTGCCGGACCCTACGCGGAAGCGAAAGCCAGCAGCAACGTCTACCACGAGCTTGCCCCAGACGACGACTCCAATCATTCTTCACCAGCCCCGGGTGCCACCAACCTTCGACGCTTCGCCTGGCGCCGACCCCGAAGAATGGCTGGAGCAGTTCGACCGTGTGGCTATCTTCAACAACTGGGACGATGCCACGAAACTTAGGCACGTGTTCTTCGCATTGGAGGGACCAGCAAAAGTCTGGTTTGAGAATGAGGAAGCTAGCCTCACGAACTGGGAAACCTTCAAGGAGCAGCTTCTAAAGACCTTCACGAACGTCGTGCGAAAGGAGAGAGCCCAGCAGCTGCTACAGTCTCGCATACAACACCCAAACGAGACCGTTGCTGTGTACACTGAGGAAATGAAGCGTCTCTTCCGGCGTACCGACGCAAACATGAAGGAAGAAGAAAAAGTAAAGCTGCTCATGCGATGAGTTAAAGAGCAGCTCTTGGCCGGCCTCGTCCGCAACCCACCGAAAACTGTCGCGGAATTTGTAGAAGAGGCATCCACAATGGAAAAAACTTGATGCCCGAGCCCGCCAGTATGGCCGCCAGCAGCGCGTTTTCTCAGCAAGCTGCCTGGACACCTCTAACAGCAATGACCTGCGGGAGGTTATACGTCAAGTTGTGCGAGAGGAGCTTCGACGATTGCTGCCAACGGGAACGCAGCCGCAACCTTCGTTGCTCACTGACGTCATCCGGGACGAGGTTCAACAGGCCTTGGGTGGGACGCCGACACCCATGCAGCCTCTGCAGCCTCTGCAGCCCCCAGCCATGACTTACGCCGCAGCTGTGCGCCGTCCTGCACCTCGACGACGGGACCCAAGCCCCTATCGCCCTCAGCCAGCTGCGTTGGACCGCCGCCCACTCGCCCCAACTCGCCCGTCCTACGAGCGACGCGCGCAGCCGAGGAAATGCGCGAGTGGAGAACTCCCGACCAGCGCCGCCCACTATGCTTCCACTGTGGCGAAGCCGGTCACGTCCTCTGGCAATGCCCATACAGAAGACTGGGCATCCGAGGGTTCTCTTACGATGCCCCTCGACCCCGACCCGGCCAGCGACCAGCCGAAATCGAGGAGTTTTTGCGTCGGGAAGAATGCTCACCGCCCAGCCGCCTGTCACGTTCCCCGTCGCCTTCGTCTCCGCGCTTTGTATCTCCTAGCCGAGGCTACGCAGTGCGCGGACGCTCCCCCAGCCCCCGAAGGTTAAACTGGATAAAGCAGCCTCTGGAGGTGAGGTTGCTTCCGAGCGCAAGTACAAAGATCCTCCATCCACGAAAACCCAAGTCCATGCCTCAACTACGACGACAACACCGACGACAGCACCGACAACGACGACGACGACGCGGCCAGACTTGAAACTTTTGCCGCTGCCCAGTGAAGTAACGTCGGAGTACACCCACCGCAGCCTCAATACTCGACGAAGCCGAGATCGGACACCGAAGACAACGTACAATACGAGAACGCGAACAAGTGACCTTGAAGTTACGGTCGACGGTCAAGCGGTTACTGCCTTGGTCGACACTGGAGCTGACTACTCTGTCATGAGTGGCCCACTCGCTGTCCAGCTCAGGAAGGTAACAACAACTTGGGATGGCCCGCTGATCCGCACCGCAGGTGGTAACCTGATTACGCCGTCAGGACGCTGCACCGCTAGAGTTACTGTAAATGGGAGAACCTATGCGACAACATTCCTGATCCTGCAGCTATGCTCGCGAGAAGTGATTTTGGGAATGGACTTCCTGAATGAACATCGAGCGATCATCGACCTTCGATCTAAGTCGATCAAGCTTTCCACGGACAAAGCCATACCTGCTGCGACGAGCGCGACTCATAACGTTGCCTTAAGCGTCCTTGACGAAGCATTGAGCGTGCCGCCCCGATCAAGTGTCCTCGCCTGCATAGGTACTGGAGACATCGAAAATGCCGAAGGCGTCATCGAGGGGAACACCCAGTTACTCCTAGATCGAGGATTGGGAGTCGCAAGGGGAGTCGCTGAAATCCGAAATGGCCAAGCCCAGGTGCTGCTAACCAACTTCACCGAAGAATACCGGCATCTGAACAAAGGTACGACGATTGCCCTTTCTCGACGAGCTGCCAGGCATCAGAGACATATTTGCCCTCCCCGACCAACCCGCAGAACCATCTGACCAAGGCCACCAACCCACGTTCAACATCAACCCGGCATTACCCCGGAGCAGACAAGATCAAATACGCAGTCTTCTTCAAAGGTACAGCGATTGCTTTTCATCAGCATCGAATGTGCGACAAACCCGGCTGCGAAGCACCGCATTGTAACAGACGTCCACGCCCGACCACTGCGGCAGAGCCCCTACCGCGTGTCGCCGATAGAACGCCAAGCTATCCGCAAGCAAGTAGAGGAAATGCTACGTGACGACGTCATCCAGCCATCAAGAAGCCCCTGGGCAGCACCAGTTGTCCTAGTGAAAAAGAAAGACGGCACCCTTCGCTTCTGCGTCGATTACCGCCGCCTGAACAGCATTACGAAGAAGGATGTCTACCCCCTCCCCCGCATCGACGACACATTGCATCGGCTATGCAACGCTAAATACTTCTCATCGATGGACCTGAAGAGCCGCTACTGGCAAATTGAAGTCGACGAAAGATATCGCGAGAAGACTGCGTTCATCACACCAGACGGAGTCTTCGAGTTCAAGGTGATGCTGTTGAGGATTTGGCGGGGTCGCAACGGAGCACCAGAGAGAGACGACCAGCGTGGCAGGCTTCTAGTTCCGAACTGCCCGTGCAGGGCGTGCGCTCCGAGCACGCGCTGTCGTTCTTTATTTTTTTCTACGCTATAAAGCGCCTGCGCTTTATAGCGTCGCCGGGCGCTACAGGGCCCCCCGCCTAGACGGAACGTCGAAATGTGCGCGCCGACGGGGCAGAGATGGAGTAGCCACGGCAGGCAAGCAGGCAGCTAGAGTAACAGTGTCCCCACGGGGTCGCTATAAGGTCCGGTAAGCTCAGGTCAGGGGCTGGGAAGAGCCGTCGGGTGGAGTGCGCCGGCTCAGGTGGACGAGCCTGGCTGCTGCGCAACGGGCGAATGATGCAGGTTGCCGAGCTGACAACGGACATGGAAGCAGGGGAGGCCATGGTCGGGCCGTCACCGACTGTAGTGCTGCCCGCGGACACAAGTGTCGTCGGTGTTGGGACGTTGGAGCTGGTGTCGGTGGAAATCTGGCGCGCCGAGTACGTTGTCACAAGCGCTGGAGTGGGCGAAACGGCTCCGTGGACTGACAGCAGCTGTGCTGCGACAGCAGCAGCTGTAACAGTATTTGGCACAGGTGTGACCGTCGACACAACGGTGAGAGCCGTGACGATGGCGGAGGAAGTTACAGGGCTCGATGTCAGGTGCTTGGGTGAAGCGGGATCGACAGTCCGGAGCGGTTGGCCAGGGGTGATGCGCGTGTGAGTATGGTCGGCTGTAGGTGGGTGCAAAAAGGTGGTTGCAGTGACAGGCCGTACAGCTGAGACTGCTACATCAGATGGCTGGTTGGCAGCAAAAGACACAGCTTTTGGATGGACAACTGCCGCACTACTCGGAGTGGGTAGCTCGACCATTCGTTGCCGAAGGTGGCTCAAGTCAGGCACCAAAGCAGACGCTTGCTGCGGTGGTGTCGAGCTGCCAGGGTCAGAATCCGAGAAGCGGTTCACCGTACTGAGGGCTTGGAGTGGGGCCTCTTGGGCAGGCGGTGTGGTCGCCAGGGTAGTGGGGCTGGTATGTGGCATATGCTGCGGTGGTGGCTTCAACCTCACCGCAGAGGCCTGCAGAGCTGTTGGCGGTAGTGACGAGGTAGATGGAGATGCCGGAAGCCTCGGCACTGCTGCCGCCGCAGAGTCGTCCTTGGCTGCAGGAAGCTCTGGCGACAACGCCACTGAAGCGCAAGGAGGCAGAGCCAGAAACGCGGGTCGGATAGTAGTGGGAGCAGGACGCGAGGCGGAGCTCGTGCGGATCCCACCTGGTGTGGCGTCGAGAAAGACAGCCGGGCTGGAAACGCTGGACGGGAGTGGCGGCGATGCGGCGAGGGGCTGCTGAGGCGGGACGGGTTCTGATGAAGGCTGCGTGGGCGCGAGCGAGGCCGGTGCAGGGCCAGAGGCTGGCGGCGGCGAAAACGGGTCCGCTGCGTCGTAGAGCGGCGGCGGAGCGTAGTAGGCGCCGAAGTCCGCCAAGACTGCCGCACGCAGCTCATCGTATGGCCGGCAGCCGAAGGCAGAGTAGGTGAGCCGACGCAGGAGGACGGACGGGACCCGGAGACCCGTGGTGACCCGGAGAGCCGCGCCTGCTATCCCAGCGGCGTACCCAGCATGGCAGGCTGGCAAGACCTGGATTTCAACCCCCCGCTTCCAGCGTTCCGGCCTGCAGGCGTCGGCGGGTGGTTCGCCCAACTGGAGGCTGCGATGTACTTGAACGGCATTACCATCCAGCCGTTTAAACACGCAGTCCTTTGCGACATCCTCCCGCCTGACCTCCTCTGCCGACTCGCCTGCCCTGCCTCGGGATGCCGGCCCTACGACGACTTGCGCGCTGCCGTCCTCGTCTACTACGGCGCATCATACTACCTGCTGCCGCTCAATGATGAGGCGGACTCGCTTTCGCCACCGCCAGCGCCTGCGCCCGCACCAGCATCGCACTCGCCTTCGGCTGCATCCTCGAGAAACAGCACGCTGCAACCGTCACTGGCCAGTACTCTTCCGCCCCAGTCCAGCGTCTCCGGCCCGGTTGTTTTAACAACGACCGCACCCTCGAATTCCTGCCCTCTCGCCAAGGACCTGGCTCAAGACGAGTGGCAGCCACCCGAGCTTCTCGACCCTTCACGTCTGCAGCTGTGGCCGTTCCGCCCGCACAGCCCTGTCGTTTGGTTTCTGCAAGTGGACGCTCAGCTACACGTGAACGGCGTCCGATCACAGATCTGGCGGTACCTCCTCGTGAAAAGGGAGTTGCCCGCCGATCTCTTTTCCCAGCTTGAGCTTCCGCCGCCGGGTGAACACCCTTACGATGACTTGAGGGACGCCTTCTTCAAGTTTTTCGGCTCAAACCTTCCCCGCCCTGCGTCCCACACGGTACAACAAGCTTCGGCTCTAGACGCCGATCCACGTGCGAGCACATGTCCCACGGCTCCTGCCCAGCCCTGCTTGCCAGCTGTGGTGCCTGCCCTGGGACCACCCCCAGAAGAGGTCTCTCTCGACACGTGCCCCACCTCTTCGGAAAGTAATCCGACCTGCGGCGCAGCCCCGCTCCTGATCACATGTTCGCCTGTCCTCCCATGCCTCTCCCCGGTGAGCCCATCTGTCCTTCCTGTCGCAGGGCACGCATGCACGCCACACCAGGACCCTGTCGCTGCTAATGCGCAACCCGCAATGCTTCCCACGGCTCCCTAGTCATCTGGCGGCTTCGCAAGTGACTCTGCCTCTGCGACAAACGAGACAGTCGCCGAAGGTGGCATGCATGCGACATGGACGCGCCTCAGCGGGCCCCCTCCAGCACCGCCTGTCGTAGCAGCACCAGCGCACCCCGTTCCTTCCGACGCTCACGTGCCGGATTTCCGCCCTACTCCTGCATCCACCGCTGCCACTACCCAAGCAGCCCCGGCTTTCCAATCAGATGGCAGGCGCCCGTTGCTCGCTCCGCCTACGCCTGCCTTGCCGTTTCTTCGCCGCCTCGAGCGCCTGCGCCATCGCCTCCGCTGCTACCGCTGCTGTTGCCACAGGCGGCATCATCTACCACACCCGCAAGGGCGACGCACTAAACACGCTTGCAAATCTGGACGCTGGTTTGTCTTCAGGCCATCATCGAGCGCGCTGTCAGCCCTACCACTTGCCCCCAAGACTTGTTCCCGGCCATCCCGTGGACGTATCTTGGATTACTTTTCAAGTCTGCTGCCCCTGTCCTCACCTTCCCCTTTCTGCCTCCCTCGCCCGTTGCGAAGCAGCCAGGCTCGACCGCCTCAGCTTGGTTCTAGCGCCCGGCTGCCTTCCCGGACTACCGACCTGAACTCACCGGCCTTTCGTTCCCAGTTTATATTTTTCTTTTGTTCCACCCTCTCCTCTCGTGTTTCCTGTCCCTTTCGCACAAACCGGACGTTCGTGCTGGGTGGGGGCCTCTGTAGCGCCACCGCTTCGGCACGCGGAAGATGACGAAGCGGTGGGTACGCGCAGGAGAACGCCGGCTCGCGCAGGGGAGAACGCTCTGGACTTTGGCCTCGCCGGACGCTGCCGCCGCTGCTCTGTCGCTACCTCTTCTCAGGGAGCCTCAAATAAACGTGGCTGTGGTCGCCTCCTGGGCGACCTCAACACTGGCCTCCACAATGCCATTCGGCCTCTGCCCTGCCCCAGCGACGTTCCAGCGAGTAATGGATACGGTGCTCGCAGGCTTGAAGTGGGAAATTTGTCTAGTCTACTTAGATGACGTTGTTGTCTTCTCCTCAAGCTTTGAAGACCATCTCAGAAGGCTTCAGATAGTGCTGGAAACAATCAAGTCTTCAGGACTAACACTGAAACCAGAGAAGTGCCACTCTGCCTACGAGGAGCTGCTGTTCCTTGGTCACGTCGTAAGCAAGGATGGAGTTCGCCCAGACCCTCAGAAGACGGCTGCGATCGCAGTTTCCACAGCCTAATGACAAGAAAGCTATACGCAGATTCCTTGGATTGTGCACTTATTACCGTCGATTCGTCAAGGACTTTTCGCGCATCGCTGAACCTCTGACCCAACTTACCAAGGCTGACGTGCCTTTTAAATGGGAAAGGCCGCAAGAGGAAGCTTTCAAAGAGCTGAAGCGCCGCTTACAGTCCCTTCCTGTGCTCGGGCACTTTGATGAAAACGCCGAAACTGAAATCCATTTGTGACGGAACAGTGCAAAACACCGGGACAAGAGACAAGCGCTGACTTACAACTTGTTTTTATTTCGAAGAAACACTGCTTCTTATACCTTCTTCCCCCTCAAAAAAACACAACAAATGCGTCACAACCATATCGTTCAAGCGTCCAAAAAAAAAGAAACATAAGGTAAATAATCACAGAGATTTATAATCACATTTTTAACATTTCAAATTCTTTCTTAGTTAAAGCAACAGACGGCAGGGAAATAATCGAGGCAGCTTCGATAGCGAGTCTGCGCGACGATTGTGTCAGCACGCCGTCTGTTGCTTTGACTAAGAAAGAATTTGAAATGTTAAAAATGTGATTATAAATCTCTGTGATTATTTATCTTATGTTTCTTTTTTTTGGACGCTTGAACGATATGGTTGTGACGCATTTGTTGTGTTTTTTTGAGGGGGAAGAAGGTATAAGAAGCAGTGTTTCTTCGAAATAAAAACCAGTTGTAAGTCAGCGCTTGTCTCTTGTCCCGGTGTTTTGCGCTGTTCCGTCACAAATGAATAACCAACATGCCCAAGCTGCTGTCCTGGCTGAAATCCATACCGATGCAAGCAGTGTGGGCTTAGGAGCGGTCCTCGTTCAGAAAAATGGAAGACAGGAGAAAGTTATCGCGTACGCTAGCCGTTCACTATCGAAAGCCGAGGCCAACTATTCGACCACCGAGAAAGAATGTCTCGCTATTATTTGGGCCACATCGAAATTTCGCCCCTACCTGTACGGACGACCATTCAAGGTTTTGAGCGATCACCATGCTTTCTGCTGGCTAGCCAATTTGAAAGATCCTTCCGGCCGCCTTGCTCGTTGGAGCCTGCGCCTTCAAGAATTCGACATACAAATCTGGCCGCAAGAATTCCGACGCAGACTGCTTGTAGCGAGCCCCCGTCGACGCAGCACCGGAAGAGGAAGACGGCGACGCTTTCTTAGGACCGGTAAGCGCCAGCAGTTTCCCGCAGCAGCAGCGCTCGGATCCTGAGTTGCAAAGCCTAGTTGATTACCTGCAAGGCAAGACCGCATCGCCTCCCCGAGGGTTCAAGAGCCAACTGTCGTCCTTCGTCTTTCACAATAATGTCCTCCTGAAGAAGAACTTCGCGCCCAACAGGACAGTGCATCTTCTTGTCGTGCCCAAAAATCTCAGGCAAGAAATTACGCAGGCATGTCATGATGAACCGACTGCGGGGCATCTCGGGATTGCTCGCACGTTGCACCGCATCGAGGAGAAGTACTATTGGCCGCGGCTAGCTACCGACGTTTCCCATTACGTGAAAACGTGCCGTGAGTGTCAGCGACGCAAAACACCTCCGACTAGACCAGCCGGACTCCTGATCCCCATACCACCGCCAACTAAGCCCTTTCAGCAAATGGGGATGGACCTCCTCGGCCCCTTTTCGACTTTGTCATCAGGTAAAAAGTGGATCATTGTGGCCACCGACTACATGACCCGCTACGCCGAAGCAAAAGCGTTGCCTAGTGGTACCGCCACAGAAGTCGCAAAATTTTTTGTTGAACAAATTCTCCTGCGACACGGCGCCCCCGAAGTGCTCATTACAGGCAGAGGAACAGCATTTACAGCGGAGCTGACTCAAGCCATTTTAAACTACAGCCAGACGAGCCATCGGAGGACAACTGCCTATCATCCACAAACCAACGGACTCACAGAGCGTCTGAACAAGACCTTCGCAGACATGCTCTCCATGTGCATCGACGCCAAACACAAGACGTGGGACTCCATTCTGCCCTACGTGATCTTCGCCTATAATACTGCCGTCCAGGAGACAACCAGGTTTACCCCATTCCAGCTGGTATACGGCAGGCAGCCCACGACAACACTCCACGCAATGCTCCCGCACGTTTCCGACGAAGACAACCTCGACGTCGCCGCCTACCTTCATCGCGCCGAGGAAGCCCGAAGACTTGCGCGGCTTCGCATTCAAGACCAGCAGCACACCGACGCCCGACGCTACAATCTGCGCCGACGAGACACGCATTACAAGCCAGGTGATTGTGTTTGGATATGGACGCCAGTTCGCCGCCGTGGATTGAGTGAAAAGTTGCTGCAACGCTACTTTCGCCCGTACAGGGTTGTCCGTCGCATAGGTGACCTCGACTATGAAGTCATCCCCGACGGCACGACAGCATCTCAGCGACGCCGCACACTCCCGGAAGTCGTACATGTCGTACGCGTGAAGCCATATTATGAACGCTAAAGGACTCGAAGTTTTCATTCTCCGTGTTTATTTTCATTTTAAAGCACCGAGACGATGCTTCTTTGGAAGGGGGGTAATGCCACGTATCCTTGTAGTATTTGTTCGTTCACGCTCAAGGCTGCAGGAAAGGGTTGTTATCACTTTTGTTCGTGACGCGAGAAGCGACCAGACTAATCTCGATTGATCGCAGCCATGAAAGGCTACATCTAGGTTTTTCTAGATTACTGTAGATGATCTTGTCCTGTTATCTGGAGGTTTCCTTGCCGCCTTTAATTTGAGCGATGCCGCGAGCGGCGGACATTCGTAGTTCGACGATTGACGAGCACGCTTGTCGCTTACGCCGCCGCCGAGTGATTCAGTTCTTTTGCGGGCGCAAGTCCGCCCAAATAAAGAGCTTCGTTTGCAAGTCTTTCTGGTGTCTTCCTGACCGCTGGACTGCCGTCACTGCAACGTGACAGTATTGTATGCAGTTAACTTCAAATTTTTTGGTGCATGCTGTAATTTTTTTTCTCAAATACCATAGTTGTCGATAGGCTTTGCAGCAGACCTCCTCTACATGGATGCGCCAGCACAGATCGTCCTGAAAAATTACTCCTAAATACTTAAAGTTACGCACATTGGACAAGGAGTTTTCACCAATTTTGTAATCAAAGAAAAGCTTGGTTTTCTTTCTTGTGATATGAGCAAACGTCGACTTAGAGTAATTAATTTCCATTCCCCATTTTACGCACCAGTCGTATAAGCATTGCAGGCACCGGTTGATTTTAATTTGATCATTTGAATCGGTCACTACGTATAACTAGAAAAAAGTCTCCAAGTTTGCTGCCTTACCTTATTCGCGGTAATAGGATTTTGGAAGTTGAGAAATATAAATATTTAGGTGTAACACTCGACAGTACGTTAAAATGGTCGTCACCCATTACTAATATTTCTACAGCCGCATTGAGAAAGCTATGGGTTTTACGAAAAAAGCTAAAACTGCCCCAGCACACATGAAAAAATTGGCTTACGAAACATGTGTGCGGTCTTTACTTGAATATGCTTCAGTCGTTTGGGACCCGTACACGAAAAAGGACATAATGGTCCTTGAAAAAGTAAATAGGAAAGCGGTTAGGTTTCTATACGGAAAATACAAAAGGGAAGACTCTCCATCGCAGTTAATGATGTCAAATAACATTCCTACACTAGAAGTCCGCCGAAAGATTAATAGATTGGTATTCTGTTTAATAGTTTAACAGGTAAAAATAAACTGAAGCTTCCGGAGTGCATTAAGCATCCGCTAGTGAGAAGGACTCGGAACGTTCGTGAACATTCGCTTACTCCCCTTTTCGCCAAAACTAACAGTTTTAAATACAGTTTTTTCCCTAGAACAGTGCAAGATTGGAATTCGTTACCGGAATCTGTTTTTTCCTCGCAAAATTTTTCTGATGCGTTAAATCGTTTACTTACCTGCTAATATTGATTATATTTATGTTTTGTATCCGTGTGCTGCTGATATTGTATAAGTTTATTCGTTTGATTTTATTCTTTTGGTATCCATGCGCTGCTAACATTGTATAAGTTTACTCTTTTTGTTTCCGTGTGCTGCTAATATTGAATAACTTTATCTTTTGGTTATGTGACATTGTACACTCCTGCTTGGGCCAAGCAGTGGCCTGCAGTATTATGAAATAAATAAATAAATAAATAAGTAAACAAATAGATAAAATTCTCAAGGTGTTTGCTGCTGACAGTAAAATCTTGCTGTTGTGTCAAGAATTGATTACTGAAGTGTTTGAGCTGCCCTTTTTGTTCAGAATCGAGCACCCTCCATTTGGCATCGCTCTCTGCATGCTTTGCGAAGAAAGCGTTGTTTCATCTTGTGTGCTTTTGGAACAAGAGAGCACATTCTTAGTGAAGATGCCTAATCTTCATGAAAGTGATTAGCCATGCTCAGTACAATGAGGGACCAGCATGAAAATATTCTTGAGTAAGACACTTGTATCTCTCTAGTTCCAAATGCTGTAAAATGGGGAAATGCTGCCCCTGTACACCATCTTTTGCATGCTGGATACTACCGAGCTATGAAACAAACTATTCAGCATGTTTTTAACTTTTAGGCCTCCTTGTTGTTATGTTTTTACAAGCACGGGTGTACATTTCGACATGACCCACTTTTGCAGGGAAAAAAAAATTAAACTTCTTCAGCGTTTGAGCTTTTTTCATCGGTGAACTGCGTCATAATACTTCTTGAAACAAGTTTCAGTGTACATGCAAGTTGTCTTATACATCCAAAAGACTGTGGCATGGATATTTACCATATTTGAGGTCTTTTTATGAAGTGATTGCTACAGCTCTGTTCCTCTTTTTTTCTACAAAACCAGTGGTCAAAACTGCTTCTAAGCGATGTCATTCTGAGCAAAGTTTAACCATTTGTATGCAGCATGTGAGACACGGATACAGCTTTGTGAAAAATGCAAAAATGATGATGCTGATCATTTCGACAAAGACAAAATACCCTTTAACTGATCCACGTTTTCACTGATCTCCATTTATGATTGTGGCCAACTTGCTATTGCGTTTTACAAAATTCAAAATGTCTTGAAACTTGGCAGCGCTTTGCAAGGTACCCAGTTAGTGTTGTTTGAGATTGCAGCGTGTTGCATTATCATTAAGCATTGGAAACCACATGTCTAGTTCACTAGAACTTCTGTCTGGCGTTCCACAAGGGTCAGTATTGGGGCCGTTATTGTTTTTGGTTTATATAAATCACATTCCTAGCGTTGTTGAATCACCTATAAAAATCAAACTTTTTGCTGACGATTGCCTAATTTACTCTGTGATGTCAGTGAGAGCCTCTGGGCATCATGAATCAAGCTGAAGCAGGTTGTTTCCAACTATTTTGTTCACGCGTTTAGGAAGCTGTTTCAGTTGTCGCTTCAAGTTAAGTGTGATGAAAAAGCTCCCCTTCTTCAAAACCTCTCCTAGGCTTGCAACTTCTGAAGAAATTCGGCAACGCTAGTGGCTGCTACCATTGCCATCAATCAAGAACTGGCAAGTCGGGCAGAAGGCATGAATGCTCACCATTTTTGATTGCTGAAGCTTCCAGAGTTTCCGAAAACCATATTTGGTAGAAGGAAAATCCTCTTCAGCAAAGAGGGCGTTCAGAAGATTGAGCAAGCCGTCGACTTGTGTCCACAGTAGCTTAGCTGCCACAACAAATGACAATATCAGCAGCATGGCTTGCAGTCGAGTTGTGGACTGGCCAGGAAGAGTCGTCTTTGAGTTGGCGGCGATGAAATAAGACAGATCATCATCTGGGTCGTCAGCTTCCTCATGCACATCAGGGCCTCCCTGTTCAGCATCCTGGTTAAAAGAGGCAGTACTTCCTGCTTGTTCAGAGAGCTGAGGTAGTGGAAGCAGACATCCTTCACACTCAGTTTGTTCGTCTGTAACCTCAGCGTCACCTCTTGGCACCCCATTTACTGCAGCTGACTGCAAAGAATAAACAAAAGAGGAATGTATTAGCTACATCAGACAACGACGAAATCCCGAGTAGGCATGCTTTGAGAAATCTGGCCGATTATTGGGTCAGCATCTTATCATGGCATGCAGTGGGCCCAATTAATGCTGAATTGTTGCTGCATCCTCATACCGCTTGTTCTTACCCAGATTGAGCATTTGAGACTATTCCAGCTGACAAAATGGGAATGGATGTGAGAGCGCAGCTGCTGTAATTGCGTCTACTGCACACAACTCTGTCATTCGCTGTGATAAGATGCTGACCAAGTGACTGGCTCCAGCTCTCACAGTGCTATAATGTGAGCTTCACACACTGACATGAGAAGATTTGTCTGAACCGGTGTTCTGCTGGACAGAGAGACCTGACTAGATCTGCTATGTTGGGGGCTCAGTGTTTTTACATTTTGTCATTCTTGCTGGTATGCACAGAAATTTTCAATAAAAATTACTACGGGCTTTAAAAAGTATCAGTGTGATTCGTGCTGCTCACAGATGTCAGAGCAGAATTGCATGCATACTTCTCTGCATTTGTTGCATACTTAACAACCAAGTGTTGTCAGTAAACAGAGCTTTATTTCCTCGGATGTCTTTTACGCCATCGCCTAGGATGGTGAGAAATGACAGGTGGTGGCTAATGTACGACACGTAAACTCATGTTTGCCACATCTACATATAGTATGCCGATGTAGTCGACACCTCTCACACATTAGTAGTGTTAAGTTGGAGTTAGTGTTTGGCTGCATTGATGTTGATGAACTCTTCTATACGCAGCATTTTTCATTTGCTCCTGTGCTCAAGTCCCCAAATGATGGCGGTTACATCCCATTTGGCTGCTATTTGGCTGTATTTCAGCCTGGCTATGTTACTAAAAGGCCCTCACAACGCAATTTTTCGATCCACATTTCACCTCACCAGTCCCCTTCTGCTTCTGTTTCTTGTTCCTCTTAATTCGATGCTGCGGATTGCTTTTTTTTTTCGGTTATTGTACACCCGAGCTGCCATGTTCTCTTCTGTCACAATCTTTGATTTGACAAACTTTTTTGCCATGGTTTATGCCGCATCAATTCATAATTTCCTTCTCCTAGCCCTGTTTCTCATTTCTGCTTGCTGCGTTCTGCTATCAGCTGTCAATGGATCCATGACATACAGTGTTTTGGGCGTTGATAGACCATGCAAGCTCCGCCTTCTCAGGAACTCTTTAGATGCTTACCCTGCAGGCAAGAGCATGATCCCTGCCTGCGGTGGGTGGTAAGGACCCTAGTTTCTCGCGATTCCGCAAAAAAAAAGATCGGACATTTTAGCTCCCCCCCCCCTTTCACAAAGAAAAAAAAGGGGGGGGGGGGGGCAAGCTGAAATGCAGAATAAACGAATAGGTCCAAGTTATTTAAAAGGCAACGCTTCAAAGGAGCGCGCCACAGTCTAGAGAAGCAAATCCTCCATTACGGTAATGCACGCACATCACGCAGCAGCAGCCGCGCCGTCATGATCCGTGCCGCCGGTGCTCGGCGTTTCGAGCTGTCCAGCTCCAGCACCCTTTTGCCCTTCTTTGCTGTCCCTACTTCGCTCAACTTCTGCAGTGCCTTTTATTTCGCAACGACCCGTACCTCCTTTCTGCATCCACACCCACAAATATGCACTTGCTCACCCCGAGTTTTCCTTCAAAAAATCATTGAAAAGCGGGCTTCTCCTCGCGGCTCGCAAGCCTAATGGCAAACGTCGCTTTTGCAACATTGCACAGCTCGGGGAAAAAAACAAAACAAAAAAACTTGCGGATTCTTTGAGTTCATGGAATGTCAACCTTTTCGCCGCAGAAAGTGAATGGGCCCTAGCATATGACGTAAACAAGTCGGTGAATAACCTGCGGTGCTTGAGACGTTGCAGCGGATTCCTTTTGCATGTCGTCTTCCGCGGAATTTTCGGTGATAGCGCATTTGGCTCCAAATAGGCGCGGTAGCGCTTTTTGGGAGGCATGTTGGAGCACCTCCTTTGCACGCTTGTAACAGGCTTGTACAAGTAGACGAGGCGTTGGCTTGTATAAGGTGCAAGAACGAGCACACTGAAGACAGATTGAACGCACAACCAACGAGACGACGACAGATTGCGCGGGAGATTCTGCGCGCCCGCCTCTCCTTTTCTTTTATAGCGTGCTTCAATGCGTGCCCGCCTCTCCCAGCAAGGCAAACGCTACAATCTAGCAAAAAAGACAGTGGCGCTTACAAAGTTAACTACTACATTTGCAACATATAATACAGATAATAACTCAATCTGTTTCAGAGCAACGCGCTAAAGCTGTGTGCAGTCTCATCTGCATGCAATTTTTTTTACAAGACTCCATTACGTTGTCAAATTATCATATATAGAGAGTTTGTTCTTACTACTCGAGGCTGGTGACGCTTGCCTTGCTCACGAGTGTGCATCAGCAGTGCAATGGTTTTTTACGTATACGTTAAGTTTCTGCTGGACAACGTCAAAAAAGTGACTTCGTCTGTTCTCGTAAAAGGTTTTCACCCAGAGAGCACGAATGATTTTGCGGCGGGACATATCTACCAGTTGTAATGGGAGGGGGACGAAAAAACAAAGGGCGGGTATTACGACGCAGAAATCCTTCAGATGACAGGTAAGAACACCTTTATTACTGTCTGAGTACTTTTGTAATTTCTACTTTGCGGCAGCTGTAGCTACCCGTGTATTTCCAGTGCCTTTAATTTACGCGTAGGGTGTTGATTGATATTGAAACTTCATTCAGCCTGAATGTATGTACCGCCGTGAGCACGCTTAGCACGAACGGTTGAGCGATTGTTTTTCGCTGACGTTAGTGCCGCTGTGCGTCTGCCGCTGCGTCTGAGACAAAATTAAAGTGGAAGCAGGTCACGAGCTGTCTCCAACGTCCGCAAACATACCGTGCAGTATGGTCTTGGACTCTGCGCCCAGCGCTCAGAGGCTGTAATATCAGTGCAGGACGCGCAATTGAGCGTTCCTGTTAAGTGTGCTGACGGCGGTACAGCACTCGAATTTGCTTGTCAGGGCTTAGGAATGTGTTCTTGAGCTTTTCTGTCTTTCGTAACGCGCACCGTTCTTGTGCAGTTCTCACGTTCAACTTGCAGGTTTGCGAATTCCGTCCTGTTTGCAGCATGTTGCATGTTGATGGATGTGACGAAACTAATCTGGCTGTTTCCGGTAGATGGTAGAGTCGCCCGGCTGAAATTCTCCCGGCACCTCCATCAACTGGGCCTCGTAAATACGTTTTTCTTTTTTTTTTTCCAGTGGTGCCCCTCTAGGCACCCTTCAGTTGTAGTAATGAACTGTCTTATGTACAAGGGATGAGTGGCTAGTGTTCCCAGGGTGAACCCGTTGCTTTTTTTTTTTTGGGGGGGGGGGGGGGGGGGGTGTTGTGTGTATCACTTGGGACTAGTTCGGAAGCTTAAAACGTATACTTCACTGCTCTTGGTTACAGCTTAGTTGATGACCACGTCCTAGCTACGTGTATTGAATATTAAACTGTGAAGTCCTCTGTAGCCGAGAAAGCTGCCAAATGTGACAGAGGTTCTCACGCCACACAAGGTAGGAAGTGTCGATTCTGCATTGTTTCTTGAAAACTTGACATGAATGCAAAATTCTAGAGGCACCGTATACTGTGCGGTCAGTGCACATTAAAGAACCCTAGGAGGTCGAAATTTCTGAAGCCGTTCACTGCGGTATCCCTCATAGCCTGAGTCCCTTTGGGACGTTGAACCCCCATAAAGCAAAAACCTGGGGCTGCACTTTCATATAGCAATGATTGTTACTGCTGCTGAACAGTGGCGGAAATGATTCATTCTAAAAAAAAGAAAAAAAAAGAGGACAGATTACTCAATTGAGCAGCCAGTCTCTGGTGAGTGTTGGGGGAATTCTGGCTGATGGCCACATAGGCACTGTCAATTAAATAATTTAGAATAGAAGCTGCTTGAAAAAGCTTGGTGCAGGAAACATTATCTTGTATTTTATCATTAAAATCAATGTATAGAAAATTGTGCGAACACACTCCTAAAAGAGATTTCTTCTCTTCCCAGAATCCACAGAAGAAATGGATCACTATATTTCTGGTCACAGGCATCGTGGAGTAGTCGCGCGCCCCCCAAAACGTCCAACAGAGCTGGCACGGGATAAAGTATGTATTGGCAATTTAAACCCGAATCTTGTAAAGAAATGTGATGTTTAATACGTTTTCAGTAGCGTTGTGTTACATGCAAGCATTTCTGCAGTTTGCATACAAAGAAATTTAATTTTTTTATAATGTCAAAGACAACATGGGTAAATACGTGTTTTGACACTGAGTTAACTACTGCAGGTTCTAAACATCCAAAAGTTGCGGATGCTCGCACGACAGGCCGCAACGGACGACCTTATGGCCAGTGGCACGGAGACAGCAGCAGAGAAAGAGGTGCAGAAGCTGAGGAAAGAAAACCAGGAGCTGCGCCAGCTGAACATCAAGCTGCAGCATCAGCTCTTGCGCTTCCTCTCAGCTGATGGTACACTCCTTATAATGAGTTTTTTTTTCTATATTTCCTGCTGTGCAAGCATATTGATTAAATGTTTTCAGGTCACATAACCTGGGAAAATTTTTTGGGTCGTTTAAGAAGGAAGTGTGTGTGTGTTGGGGTGGGAGGGGGGAATAGCTTACGGTGCATATTGGAATCTGCGGACTGAAGAGGAACTTGCTCTCACTTCGAAGGATTTAACCTAGCCATGACTGCTGACAAATCTTTTTGTGTTACTCTTTTACTCTCTTCCCTTGCTTTAAAACACCATACCAATAATCGTTGTACCTGCTTCGGTGGCTGAGTGGTCAGGGCACTCGGCTGCTTAGCCAGAACACCTCTGTTCAATCCTGGCCGTGGTTGCGGCGTTTTTAAGGAGGCAGAACACAAAAAGGGTCCGTGTACTCTGCAACGTCTGCATATTAAAAACCCCATGTGGTCAAAGTTATTCCGAAGCCCTCCACTGCGGTGTCCCTCATAGCCTGTGTGTCGCTTCGGGACATGGATTAATTGTAAATTGTGGCTAAGCCATAAATCACAATTTTTTATTTGTTCACAAAGTCAACACGCTAGTAGTTCACTCAGTCATGTTGGCTTGTTCAATAAGACCAAGCTTTCCATTAATGTCAGATCTTAAAATTCATTAGTTCAGGTGTTGGAAAAAAATAATAAATTCCTGACAAAGCCATATCTAAACATGCAGTTTCTTGTGGGACACGAACTGATAGATTTTTTGGCACAGCAGTGAGCCATGCCGCATAAAATCCCCAGCTATGGGAAGGAATAACGGGGGATAAGGTTGTAGTGGAGCTTATTTTGGAGGCACTTTTCGCACAGGTGCATGGCTGATTATGTTGGAATCAGTGTAACATCTACCACAAAACTGCGTCTCAACTTCACTCGGGCATGAATCTGCAGTCCAAATGTCAACCAGCCCATGCATGAGCGTGTATGAGGGCTGTTTGTGGAGTGCGAGGCGTTTACCGTGGGAACCGGCACACAATATTATGAATACACGGGACATGTGCCTCGCGGCCCGCTCCTAACAAAGACTCGTCCTCTGTGGCTTCAACATTTCTCTTTGAAGCACCGAGGCGACCAACTTGGAACGCATTCTTGCAAAGAGCAGTAAACACAGTAGAGAACGCCGCAGCCAGGCAAGGGTTGTACTGCTCCACTCTGCCCCGCTGAGGAGCGTTCTTTGAGTGTGGTAGTTTAGAGGCCTTGCACTGGATAAAGCGGGAGTGCTTCACATTGTACTCTTGAGGGTAGCTCAAGTATTGTCTGTTTTCTGCCTCAATGTATAAGAAATTAGGCTGTGCTCAAATTTCGCGTTACAAGAAACCATGAAGGTTGGTGAAGTTTTTTTCATTGGCCTATATCTGGGCCACCCTTTGCAGCACTGCCTGCTGCGTCTACACCTTCCGCGGCCCTGGCTGCTGCATCTGCCAGTGCTGCACCTGCTAGTGCTGCACCTGCCCGTGCTGCATTTGCCTCTGCTGCATCTGCACCTGCGGCATCTGCTTCTTTTGCACCTGCGGCACCGGCACCTGCGGCATCAGCAGCTTCTTCATCGACGGCTGCTACATCAGCGGCTGCTACATCGGCAGCTGCTACCTGGGCGCCTGCAATAGATGCCCCTTTGGCTGAAGTGTTCTCAGCTCCGTCCTCTCCGCCTACAGCCACCTCTGAGCCTCCACCGAGCCCCATTCCTGGAGCCCTGGCTCGTGTGGACTTCACAGAGGGCTTGGGTAGCCAGGAGGAAGGCCCCACCAGGTAAGGCACACAAGTGTGCACATTAGCAGAGGATGGGAGGGTATGTTTAAAGATACAGCTTAATAATATTTAATATTAGTAGTAACGTTACTACTTCGTTGTTTCACATAATAGCGAAGGCGAGACAATGAAACTCTTGTGCCACAGACACTGGCAAGGTGGCAGAAGCAGAGTACATTCACAAGCAACAAATTTGCCGGGCAATTACTATTCAGGCAGCTTCATTCCTTCAGTGACAGCCATAACATTAAAGGTCCCCTGAAGATGTTCAGAGATTACAAACAAACAAGTACTCTGGATAAATTGGGCCGCTAGTGGCAACATCTGTACATCGTTTTTTGGTGTTTTCTAGCTGATAAAAGATCACATTTTGAATGAGAGTGATCTCTGAGAATATAACGTGATCCAGGGCAACTCAAATTTATATTGTGTGTTCCTCTAAATGGTAGTGTAGGAATGCAAGAAAAACACACCTGTACTTCCATCTTTTCATAGCTTGCAGTGTATGTGTGCGTGCTTTGATAATACTGCACTTTTCAGTTGCTGGAACCAAAACAAAAGACAGCGAAATTTCTTGATTGTGATAGCTATATCTCCAGTAATAATTGGTCAATACAGAAAATTTTTGTGGGAGGGCATTCTTTGAAAGAGGCCGGAGACCACTGAAGTCAAACAAAAATTCAAACAGATGGGGGTCAGGTGCACTCGGGTGCGACGAGAGCAGTGTGGAATGAAGCACAACTCTTGGTTCGCCATATTCGAGCTTAACAATAGACTCGCATGGGACCTGGGTATTGATTTAGGCAGGATGTGTGATATTGTAGCGTGCAACACGAAATAGAACACCGGAGCTGAGACGACAAAACAGCGGCGGTCCCTCAGTGGCCAAGCGCGCGAGCGTGAGCCAACTAACTTCTTTCTCTTCTCGTGCATGCACTACTTCTGTCTCTTCGAATGCATGTATCACTGCCCCCCTCTTCTGCAGCATCGACACGATGTGGCTAGGAGAGAAAAGTCACCGAAAGGGGAGAACACAGCTGCAGTGAGCCGCAGTTCAGTCAGGTAGCCGGTCGTGGTAAGGCTTCATGCGAACAACGTGTACGACTTCAGTTCGGTGCGACCGGCGCGATGAACAAGCTGTCGGGGCGGGAGCAACTGCATACATGGTCTGTTCAGAAAGTAGTAGGACTCATTTTTTTAAACAAAACTTATTCAAGAGAATAGTACAAACGATTACAATTTTTCAAGGTAGCACCCTTCCGCACCTACTCACTGCTGCTAATGAGTTTTACAATTTTCGTACGCCTCCAGGAACGCCTGGACCGGAATGCTGTTTAGCTCCCTCGTCACGGCCTGCTGAACCACCTCTACCGATCCGTGATGTTTCCCCTCGAGCGTCGATTTTATTCTCGGGAATAGAAAAAAGTCTGGCAGGGCCAAGTCGAGGCTGTAGGGGGGCTGAGACAGCGTTGCCGCCTTGTGCGGGACAAAAAATCTGGGTCCTCATTCAGATGACGAAGAAGATCCTACCGGTGGGCCTTTTCCTCCTCTGACAATACTCCCGGCACCAACCTCGCGCACGCTTTCCTCATGGGTAAGTTTTCTGTCACGATCCCAAAAACTTGGGTTTGAGACATGTTTACGCAAAAGGCGTACTGGCGCTAAAAAACGAAGACAACACACACAACAGGACAGGACTGGCGCCAACTTCCAACTAGTTTATTCACAGAAAAAAACCACTTAAGAACCACACTGCATGCAAAAAGATACAGACAAACCAGAAACAAGGGGTGATTTAACAAAGATGCACGTGCCAAACGGACCAAAAGGAATGATTATAACGCTGCAAGAGACCCACTCAGAAACCTAATCTCTTCTTCTGACAATGACACAGATGGCACGTGCATCTTTGTTAAATCACCCCTTGTTTCTGGTTTGTCTGTATCTTTTTGCATGCAGTGTGGTTCTTAAGTGGTTTTTTTCTGTGAATAAACTAGTTGGAAGTTGGCGCCAGTCCTGTCCTGTTGTGTGTGTTGTCTTCGTTTTTTAGCGCCAGTACGCCTTTTGCGTAAACATGTCATGCTACAACCAACTAGCTCAAATCAAAGTATTGTTGGGTTTGAGGAATGCTCAAGTCATCAGCAATCATTCTGATAGATCACTGCTAAGTAAATGTTTCCCTCGCTACACATTTTCGTTGGTCTTGCTGCTCGAAGGGCGTCTGAAGCGGTCGTCTTCCTCCACTGTTTCCTTACCTTCTCGGAAAAGCTTGTGCCTATCAAAAACACCTGATCTACCCATAGAAGCGTCACCGTAGGCCTCCTTAATCTTGTTGTGAGTCTGTTTGCCCGTTTTACCAATATTTACTCAAAATTTGATCGCGTATCGCTGATGAAGTAAACGCTCGACGATTCTGCGTGACGAGACGTTTCGACAGGGGTTCACAGTACAAGCGACCTCCTCTTTTAACGGCCGAGAGCCGACTGCCGAGTGGTCACCTGGCGACCGAAGACAAGCTGAAAGGGGGTCAGTCGGGTTGTTTCCTGCAGGGCGGTGTTGTACGCAAACGTTACGTACGGCAGAATGGCGTCCCAAGTTCGATGCTCGACGTCAACGTACATTGATAGCATGTCGGCTAGTGTGCGGTTGAGTCGCTCTACCAACACGTTTGTCTGCGGGTGATACGCCGTAGCACGTCGGTGGTTGAAAACATTTATTGAGAAAAGTAAAAGAAAGTAAGAAAATGAAAGGTTACAGAACGGGTGGTGTCCTCATTTCAGGACCCCAGTGGCTATCGGTGCCGCCCAGGCTTGTTTGATCAGCTGTTGCTGAATGGCAAGGTCCGAGCTCAGCAGAGTGGCCTCCCACTGCTCCATTGTTCTAGGGAATTTTAGTTCCAATGGTTTTGGCCCAACGCACCCACTTGTAATGTGGTATGTTGTGGGATGTTCTTCGCACCACGGGCAGGAGCCTTCGTAACGGCCCGGGAAAATAATGTGGTACTTATATGGATTAGGAACGGTGTCGGTCTGGAGTTGCCTCCATTCGCGCGCCTCCTGAGCATTTAGCCTTTTATGCGGTGGGGGGTACTGCTGGCGAAGCGTTCTAAAGTATTGGAGCCGTGCACTGTAGGCAGTGGGGATTTCGGGGGTGGTGGTGTCCTGGTCGGGGGTGTCAGTCGCTCGGTTGGTGTGCCCTCGAGCTGACAGGTCCGCGGCCTCGTTTTCCTCGAGCCCCGAGTGCCCCGGAACCCATGTGATTTCGTGTCGGAGTTCGGAATTGTGTACAGGGGAAGTCGTTGCAAATATGGTCAACTTTTTGGGGATTCTTCCTGCGAGAAGAAGTCGACATGCCGCCTGGGAGTCCGACACAATCTTCACTTCTTTGCCGTGCGTATCTGCATACTGGACGGCGAGCGCTATCGCGGCCGTTTCAGCTTCGGTGACCGTGCAGTGCCTCAGGGAAACGCTGGCCACTTCTTGAAATGTCGAGTCCACCACCACTGCCGTGGCGCGCGTGGCGTCTCTGTGTAGGGCGGCGTCTACGTATAGAGTCTTGGAGCTGCGGGCGACTGTGCGCTTTAAGTCGTCGGTTCGTGCGTTGCGTCGGCCCTCGTTGTGCGAGCGTTCTTGGGTAGTGGGTTGACGTGGACCCTATTGCGGTACTTGGGTGAAAGGTTTTCCGTCGACGCGATGACATGGAGATCGGCCGGGAAGCCGATTCTAATGAGTATCTGCCTGCCGGTTTCCGTGCGAAGGAGTCGCTCTCGCTGTGCGAGGAGGAGAGAGTCTCTGATTTTGTCGAAGGTGTTGTGAAGTCCCAGTGCTTCGAGTTTGGTGTTGGTCGTATACGGGGGTAGTCCGAGGGCGTGTTTGTATGCCGTGCGGATCAGCGCGTCCGCCTTCTTGAAGTCTTGTCTGAGAAGAGCGTGATACGGAAGACCGCAAGAGATGCGGCTGAGGACAAGCGCCTGCACCAGTCTTATTGTGTCTTCTTCTCGCATGCCCTTTCTGTTCCTGGCCACCCGGCGTATCATTCGGGCGATTTGCTGGGTGGCGTGGGACAGTAGCTTGAAGGTGTGTGTGGCTTTGCGGTCGCTTTGTATCCAGAGACCGAGTATGCGGACTAGAGAAGTTTCCTTAACCAGGGTACTATGAAGTAGGACGTTGATCGGGGTGTCTTGGGATTTGTACGCAAACCCCTTGACTCTGATTATTTCTGATTTTTCAGGGGCACATCGCAGGCCGCGGCATATCGCTTCTCTTTCGACGCATGTAGCCGCCACTTGTAGCGCTTGTTCCTTCTCCGCCAAAGAGCCTTTGGTGGTCCAGATGGTGATATCGTCCGCGTACAGAGTGAATCCAATGTCGGGAACTTCTTGCAGGGCCTTTGCCACTCCAATCATGGCGACGTTAAATAGGAGAAGGGAGATGATGGATCCCTGAGGCGTGCCCTTGTTGGGCATGCTCTTGATGTCGAAGCGCGTTTCGCCTATGCCAATGGTGGCCGTGCGGTTCGAGAGGAAATTCTTGATGTATTTGAATACCCGTTCACCACAGTGGAGGTTATTCAGTTCGTTCAGGATAGCGTCATGCGAGACGTTGTCGAAAGCTCCCTTGAGATCGAGAGCCATGACGACGTGTTCGGATTCTCTCGGGATGCCGACCAGGACCTCGTTATGCAGAAGGAGGAAGGCGTCTTGGGTAGAGAGACCCGCCCGGAATCCCAGCATCGATGGGTGGAAAAGGTTGTTTTCTTCTAAGTAGTTTTGGAGTCTTGTTCGCACTACTCGTTCGTACAGC